>NW_027327840.1:0-150701 GCF_047675955.1 Chlorocebus sabaeus
TTCCAGTTTTGAACGGAAGATATTTCCTTTTTCACCATAGCCCTCTATGGGCTTCCAAATATCCCTTTGCCAATTCCACAAGAACAGCCTTAGCGAAAGGCTTCTTGAAGGGAAAGATGTAACTCTGTGAGATGAATTAACAGAACACAGAGCAGTTTCTCAGAAAGCTTCTTTCCAGTTTTGAACGGAAGATATTTCCTTTTTCACCATAGCCCTCTATGGGCTTCCAAATATCCCTTTGCCAATTCCACAAGAACAGCCTTAGCGAAAGGCTTCTTGAAGGGAAAGATGTAACTCTGTGAGATGAATTAACAGAACACAGAGCAGTTTCTCAGAAAGCTTCTTTCCAGTTTTGAACGGAAGATATTTCCTTTTTCACCGTAGCCCTCTATGGGCTTCCAAATATCCCTTTGCCAATTCCACAAGAACAGCCTTAGCGAAAGGCTTCTTGAAGGGAAAGATGTAACTCTGTTAGATGAATTAACAGAACACAGAGCAGTTTCTCAGAAAGCTTCTTTCCAGTTTTGAACGGAAGATATTTCCTTTTTCACCATAGCCCTCTATGGGCTTCCAAATATCCCTTTGCCAATTCCACAAGAACAGCCTTAGCGAAAGGCTTCTTGAAGGGAAAGATGTAACTCTGTGAGATGAATTAACAGAACACAGAGCAGTTTCTCAGAAAGCTTCTTTCCAGTTTGAACGGAAGATATTTCCTTTTTCACCAGAGCCCTCTATGGGCTTCCAAATATCCCTTTGCCAATTCCACAAGAACAGCCTTAGCGAAAGGCTTCTTGAAGGGAAAGATGTAACTCTGTGAGATGAATTAACAGAACACAGAGCAGTTTCTCAGAAAGCTTCTTTCCAGTTTTGAACGGAAGATATTTCCTTTTTCACCAGAGCCCTCTATGGGCTTCCAAATATCCCTTTGCCAATTCCACAAGAACAGCCTTAGCGAAAGGCTTCTTGAAGGGAAAGATGTAACTCTGTGAGATGAATTAACAGAACACAGAGCAGTTTCTCAGAAAGCTTCTTTCCAGTTTTGAACGGAAGATATTTCCTTTTTCACCATAGCCCTCTATGGGCTTCCAAATATCCCTTTGCCAATTCCACAAGAAGAGCCTTAGCGAAAGGCTTCTTGAAGGGAAAGATGTAACTCTGTGAGATGAATTAACAGAACACAGAGCAGTTTCTCAGAAAGCTTCTTTCCAGTTTTGAACGGAAGATATTTCCTTTTTCACCATAGCCCTCTATGGGCTTCCAAATATCCCTTTGCCAATTCCACAAGAACAGCCTTAGCGAAAGGCTTCTTGAAGGGAAAGATGTAACTCTGTGAGATGAATTAACAGAACACAGAGCAGTTTCTCAGAAAGCTTCTTTCCAGTTTTGAACGGAAGATATTTCCTTTTTCACCATAGCCCTCTATGGCTTCCAAATATCCCTTTGCCAATTCCACAAGAACAGCCTTAGCGAAAGGCTTCTTGAAGGGAAAGATGTAACTCTGTGAGATGAATTAACAGAACACAGAGCAGTTTCTCAGAAAGCTTCTTTCCAGTTTTGAACGGAAGATATTTCCTTTTTCACCATAGCCCTCTATGGGCTTCCAAATATCCCTTTGCCAATTCCACAAGAACAGCCTTAGCGAAAGGCTTCTTGAAGGGAAAGATGTAACTCTGTGAGATGAATTAACAGAACACAGAGCAGTTTCTCAGAAAGCTTCTTTCCAGTTTTGAACGGAAGATATTTCCTTTTTCACCAGAGCCCTCTATGGGCTTCCAAATATCCCTTTGCCAATTCCACAAGAACAGCCTTAGCGAAAGGCTTCTTGAAGGGAAAGATGTAACTCTGTGAGATGAATTAACAGAACACAGAGCAGTTTCTCAGAAAGCTTCTTTCCAGTTTTGACGGAAGATATTTCCTTTTTCACCATAGCCCTCTATGGGCTTCCAAATATCCCTTTGCCAATTCCACAAGAACAGCCTTAGCGAAAGGCTTCTTGAAGGGAAAGATGTAACTCTGTGAGATGAATTAACAGAACACAGAGCAGTTTCTCAGAAAGCTTCTTTCCAGTTTTGAACGGAAGATATTTCCTTTTTCACCATAGCCCTCTATGGGCTTCCAAATATCCCTTTGCCAATTCCACAAGAACAGCCTTAGCGAAAGGCTTCTTGAAGGGAAAGATGTAACTCTGTGAGATGAATTAACAGAACACAGAGCAGTTTCTCAGAAAGCTTCTTTCCAGTTTTGAACGGAAGATATTTCCTTTTTCACCATAGCCCTCTATGGGCTTCCAAATATCCCTTTGCCAATTCCACAAGAACAGCCTTAGCGAAAGGCTTCTTGAAGGGAAAGATGTAACTCTGTGAGATGAATTAACAGAACACAGAGCAGTTTCTCAGAAAGCTTCTTTCCAGTTTTGAACGGAAGATATTTCCTTTTTCACCGTAGCCCTCTATGGGCTTCCAAATATCCCTTTGCCAATTCCACAAGAACAGCCTTAGCGAAAGGCTTCTTGAAGGGAAAGATGTAACTCTGTGAGATGAATTAACAGAACACAGAGCAGTTTCTCAGAAAGCTTCTTTCCAGTTTTGAACGGAAGATATTTCCTTTTTCACCATAGCCCTCTATGGGCTTCAAATATCCCTTTGCCAATTCCACAAGAACAGCCTTAGCGAAAGGCTTCTTGAAGGGAAAGATGTAACTCTGTGAGATGAATTAACAGAACACAGAGCAGTTTCTCAGAAAGCTTCTTTCCAGTTTTGAACGGAAGATATTTCCTTTTTCACCATAGCCCCCTATGGGCTTCCAAATATCCCTTTGCCAATTCCACAAGAACAGCCTTAGCGAAAGGCTTCTTGAAGGGAAAGATGTAACTCTGTGAGATGAATTAACAGAACACAGAGCAGTTTCTCAGAAAGCTTCTTTCCAGTTTTGAACGGAAGATATTTCCTTTTTCACCATAGCCCTCTATGGGCTTCCAAATATCCCTTTGCCAATTCCACAAGAACAGCCTTAGCGAAAGGCTTCTTGAAGGGAAAGATGTAACTCTGTGAGATGAATTAACAGAACACAGAGCAGTTTCTCAGAAAGCTTCTTTCCAGTTTTGAACGGAAGATATTTCCTTTTTCACCATAGCCCTCTATGGGCTTCCAAATATCCCTTTGCCAATTCCACAAGAACAGCCCTTAGCGAAAGGCTTCTTGAAGGGAAAGATGTAACTCTGTGAGATGAATTAACAGAACACAGAGCAGTTTCTCAGAAAGCTTCTTTCCAGTTTTGAACGGAAGATATTTCCTTTTTCACCATAGCCCTCTATGGGCTTCCAAATATCCCTTTGCCAATTCCACAAGAACAGCCTTAGCGAAAGGCTTCTTGAAGGGAAAGATGTAACTCTGTGAGATGAATTAACAGAACACAGAGCAGTTTCTCAGAAAGCTTCTTTCCAGTTTTGAACGGAAGATATTTCCTTTTTCACCATAGCCCTCTATGGGCTTCCAAATATCCCTTTGCCAATTCCACAAGAACAGCCTTAGCGAAAGGCTTCTTGAAGGGAAAGATGTAACTCTGTGAGATGAATTAACAGAACACAGAGCAGTTTCTCAGAAAGCTTCTTTCCAGTTTTGAACGGAAGATATTTCCTTTTTCACCATAGCCCTCTATGGGCTTCCAAATATCCCTTTGCCAATTCCACAAGAACAGCCTTAGCGAAAGGCTTCTTGAAGGGAAAGATGTAACTCTGTGAGATGAATTAACAGAACACAGAGCAGTTTCTCAGAAAGCTTCTTTCCAGTTTTGAACGGAAGATATTTCCTTTTTCACCATAGCCCTCTATGGGCTTCCAAATATCCCTTTGCCAATTCCACAAGAACAGCCTTAGCGAAAGGCTTCTTGAAGGGAAAGATGTAACTCTGTGAGATGAATTAACAGAACACAGAGCAGTTTCTCAGAAAGCTTCTTTCCAGTTTTGAACGGAAGATATTTCCTTTTTCACCATAGCCCTCTATGGGCTTCCAAATATCCCTTTGCCAACTCCACAAGAACAGCCTTAGCGAAAGGCTTCTTGAAGGGAAAGATGTAACTCTGTGAGATGAATTAACAGAACACAGAGCAGTTTCTCAGAAAGCTTCTTTCCAGTTTTGAACGGAAGATATTTCCTTTTTCACCATAGCCCTCTATGGGCTTCCAAATATCCCTTTGCCAATTCCACAAGAACAGCCTTAGCGAAAGGCTTCTTGAAGGGAAAGATGTAACTCTGTGAGATGAATTAACAGAACACAGAGCAGTTTCTCAGAAAGCTTCTTTCCAGTTTTTGAACGGAAGATATTTCCTTTTTCACCATAGCCCTCTATGGGCTTCCAAATATCCCTTTGCCAATTCCACAAGAACAGCCTTAGCGAAAGGCTTCTTGAAGGGAAAGATGTAACTCTGTGAGATGAATTAACAGAACACAGAGCAGTTTCTCAGAAAGCTTCTTTCCAGTTTTGAACGGAAGATATTTCCTTTTTCACCAGAGCCCTCTATGGGCTTCCAAATATCCTTTGCCAATTCCACAAGAACAGCCTTAGCGAAAGGCTTCTTGAAGGGAAAGATGTAACTCTGTGAGATGAATTAACAGAACACAGAGCAGTTTCTCAGAAAGCTTCTTTCCAGTTTTGAACGGAAGATATTTCCTTTTTCACCATAGCCCTCTATGGGCTTCCAAATATCCCTTTGCCAATTCCACAAGAACAGCCTTAGCGAAAGGCTTCTTGAAGGGAAAGATGTAACTCTGTGAGATGAATTAACAGAACACAGAGCAGTTTCTCAGAAAGCTTCTTTCCAGTTTTGAACGGAAGATATTTCCTTTTTCACCATAGCCCTCTATGGGCTTCCAAATATCCCTTTGCCAATTCCACAAGAACAGCCTTAGCGAAAGGCTTCTTGAAGGGAAAGATGTAACTCTGTGAGATGAATTAACAGAACACAGAGCAGTTTCTCAGAAAGCTTCTTTCCAGTTTTGAACGGAAGATATTTCCTTTTTCACCATAGCCCTCTATGGGCTTCCAAATATCCCTTTGCCAATTCCACAAGAAGAGCCTTAGCGAAAGGCTTCTTGAAGGGAAAGATGTAACTCTGTGAGATGAATTAACAGAACACAGAGCAGTTTCTCAGAAAGCTTCTTTCCAGTTTTGAACGGAAGATATTTCCTTTTTCACCATAGCCCTCTATGGGCTTCCAAATATCCCTTTGCCAATTCCACAAGAAGAGCCTTAGCGAAAGGCTTCTTGAAGGGAAAGATGTAACTCTGTGAGATGAATTAACAGAACACAGAGCAGTTTCTCAGAAAGCTTCTTTCCAGTTTTGAACGGAAGATATTTCCTTTTTCACCATAGCCCTCTATGGGCTTCCAAATATCCTTTGCCAATTCCACAAGAACAGCTTTAGCGAAAGGCTTCTTGAAGGGAAAGATGTAACTCTGTGAGATGAATTAACAGAACACAGAGCAGTTTCTCAGAAAGCTTCTTTCCAGTTTTGAACGGAAGATATTTCCTTTTTCACCATAGCCCTCTATGGGCTTCCAAATATCCCTTTGCCAATTCCACAAGAACAGCCTTAGCGAAAGGCTTCTTGAAGGGAAAGATGTAACTCTGTGAGATGAATTAACAGAACACAGAGCAGTTTCTCAGAAAGCTTCTTTCCAGTTTTGAACGGAAGATATTTCCTTTTTCACCAGAGCCCTCTATGGGCTTCCAAATATCCCTTTGCCAATTCCACAAGAACAGCCTTAGCGAAAGGCTTCTTGAAGGGAAAGATGTAACTCTGTGAGATGAATTAACAGAACACAGAGCAGTTTCTCAGAAAGCTTCTTTCCAGTTTTGAACGGAAGATATTTCCTTTTTTCACCATAGCCCCCTATGGGCTTCCAAATATCCCTTTGCCAATTCCACAAGAACAGCCTTAGCGAAAGGCTTCTTGAAGGGAAAGATGTAACTCTGTGAGATGAATTAACAGAACACAGAGCAGTTTCTCAGAAAGCTTCTTTCCAGTTTTGAACGGAAGATATTTCCTTTTTCACCATAGCCCTCTATGGGCTTCCAAATATCCCTTTGCCAATTCACAAGAACAGCCTTAGCGAAAGGCTTCTTGAAGGGAAAGATGTAACTCTGTGAGATGAATTAACAGAACACAGAGCAGTTTCTCAGAAAGCTTCTTTCCAGTTTTGAACGGAAGATATTTCCTTTTTCACCATAGCCCTCTATGGGCTTCCAAATATCCCTTTGCCAATTCCACAAGAACAGCCTTAGCGAAAGGCTTCTTGAAGGGAAAGATGTAACTCTGTGAGATGAATTAACAGAACACAGAGCAGTTTCTCAGAAAGCTTCTTTCCAGTTTTGAACGGAAGATATTTCCTTTTTCACCATAGCCCTCTATGGGCTTCCAAATATCCCTTTGCCAATTCCACAAGAACAGCCTTAGCGAAAGGCTTCTTGAAGGGAAAGATGTAACTCTGTGAGATGAATTAACAGAACACAGAGCAGTTTCTCAGAAAGCTTCTTTCCAGTTTTGAACGGAAGATATTTCCTTTTTCACCATAGCCCTCTATGGGCTTCCAAATATCCCTTTGCCAATTCCACAAGAAGAGCCTTAGCGAAAGGCTTCTTGAAGGGAAAGATGTAACTCTGTGAGATGAATTAACAGAACACAGAGCAGTTTCTCAGAAAGCTTCCCTTCCAGTTTTGAACGGAAGATATTTCCTTTTTCACCATAGCCCTCTATGGGCTTCCAAATATCCCTTTGCCAATTCCACAAGAACAGCCTTAGCGAAAGGCTTCTTGAAGGGAAAGATGTAACTCTGTGAGATGAATTAACAGAACACAGAGCAGTTTCTCAGAAAGCTTCTTTCCAGTTTTGAACGGAAGATATTTCCTTTTTCACCATAGCCCTCTATGGGCTTCCAAATATCCCTTTGCCAATTCCACAAGAACAGCCTTAGCGAAAGGCTTCTTGAAGGGAAAGATGTAACTCTGTGAGATGAATTAACAGAACACAGAGCAGTTTCTCAGAAAGCTTCTTTCCAGTTTTGAACGGAAGATATTTCCTTTTTCACCATAGCCCTCTATGGGCTTCCAAATATCCCTTTGCCAACTCCACAAGAACAGCCTTAGCGAAAGGCTTCTTGAAGGGAAAGATGTAACTCTGTGAGATGAATTAACAGAACACAGAGCAGTTTCTCAGAAAGCTTCTTTCCAGTTTTGAACGGAAGATATTTCCTTTTTCACCATAGCCCTCTATGGGCTTCCAAATATCCCTTTGCCAATTCCACAAGAACAGCCTTAGCGAAAGGCTTCTTGAAGGGAAAGATGTAACTCTGTGAGATGAATTAACAGAACACAGAGCAGTTTCTCAGAAAGCTTCTTTCCAGTTTTGAACGGAAGATATTTCCTTTTTCACCATAGCCCTCTATGGGCTTCCAAATATCCCTTTGCCAATTCCACAAGAACAGCCTTAGCGAAAGGCTTCTTGAAGGGAAAGATGTAACTCTGTGAGATGAATTAACAGAACACAGAGCAGTTTCTCAGAAAGCTTCTTTCCAGTTTTGAACGGAAGATATTTCCTTTTTCACCAGAGCCCTCTATGGGCTTCCAAATATCCCTTTGCCAATTCCACAAGAACAGCCTTAGCGAAAGGCTTCTTGAAGGGAAAGATGTAACTCTGTGAGATGAATTAACAGAACACAGAGCAGTTTCTCAGAAAGCTTCTTTCCAGTTTTGAACGGAAGATATTTCCTTTTTCACCATAGCCCTCTATGGGCTTCCAAATATCCCTTTGCCAATTCCACAAGAACAGCCTTAGCGAAAGGCTTCTTGAAGGGAAAGATGTAACTCTGTGAGATGAATTAACAGAACACAGAGCAGTTTCTCAGAAAGCTTCTTTCCAGTTTTGAACGGAAGATATTTCCTTTTTCACCATAGCCCTCTATGGGCTTCCAAATATCCCTTTGCCAATTCCACAAGAACAGCCTTAGCGAAAGGCTTCTTGAAGGGAAAGATGTAACTCTGTGAGATGAATTAACAGAACACAGAGCAGTTTCTCAGAAAGCTTCTTTCCAGTTTTGAACGGAAGATATTTCCTTTTTCACCATAGCCCTCTATGGGCTTCCAAATATCCCTTTGCCAATTCCACAAGAACAGCCTTAGCGAAAGGCTTCTTGAAGGGAAAGATGTAACTCTGTGAGATGAATTAACAGAACACAGAGCAGTTTCTCAGAAAGCTTCTTTCCAGTTTTGAACGGAAGATATTTCCTTTTTCACCATAGCCCTCTATGGGCTTCCAAATATCCCTTTGCCAATTCCACAAGAACAGCCTTAGCGAAAGGCTTCTTGAAGGGAAAGATGTAACTCTGTGAGATGAATTAACAGAACACAGAGCAGTTTCTCAGAAAGCTTCTTTCCAGTTTTGAACGGAAGATATTTCCTTTTTCACCATAGCCCTCTATGGGCTTCCAAATATCCCTTTGCCAATTCCACAAGAACAGCTTTAGCGAAAGGCTTCTTGAAGGGAAAGATGTAACTCTGTGAGATGAATTAACAGAACACAGAGCAGTTTCTCAGAAAGCTTCTTTCCAGTTTTGAACGGAAGATATTTCCTTTTTCACCATAGCCCTCTATGGGCTTCCAAATATCCCTTTGCCAATTCCACAAGAACAGCCTTAGCGAAAGGCTTCTTGAAGGGAAAGATGTAACTCTGTGAGATGAATTAACAGAACACAGAGCAGTTTCTCAGAAAGCTTCTTTCCAGTTTTGAACGGAAGATATTTCCTTTTTCACCAGAGCCCTCTATGGGCTTCCAAATATCCCTTTGCCAATTCCACAAGAACAGCCTTAGCGAAAGGCTTCTTGAAGGGAAAGATGTAACTCTGTGAGATGAATTAACAGAACACAGAGCAGTTTCTCAGAAAGCTTCTTTCCAGTTTTGAACGGAAGATATTTCCTTTTTCACCATAGCCCTCTATGGGCTTCCAAATATCCCTTTGCCAATTCCACAAGAACAGCCTTAGCGAAAGGCTTCTTGAAGGGAAAGATTTAACTCTGTGAGATGAATTAACAGAACACAGAGCAGTTTCTCAGAAAGCTTCTTTCCAGTTTTGAACGGAAGATATTTCCTTTTTCACCATAGCCCTCTATGGGCTTCCAAATATCCCTTTGCCAATTCCACAAGAACAGCCTTAGCGAAAGGCTTCTTGAAGGGAAAGATGTAACTCTGTGAGATGAATTAACAGAACACAGAGCAGTTTCTCAGAAAGCTTCTTTCCAGTTTTGAACGGAAGATATTTCCTTTTTCACCATAGCCCTCTATGGGCTTCCAAATATCCCTTTGCCAATTCCACAAGAACAGCCTTAGCGAAAGGCTTCTTGAAGGGAAAGATGTAACTCTGTGAGATGAATTAACAGAACACAGAGCAGTTTCTCAGAAAGCTTCTTTCCAGTTTTGAACGGAAGATATTTCCTTTTTCACCATAGCCCTCTATGGGCTTCCAAATATCCCTTTGCCAATTCCACAAGAACAGCCTTAGCGAAAGGCTTCTTGAAGGGAAAGATGTAACTCTGTGAGATGAATTAACAGAACACAGAGCAGTTTCTCAGAAAGCTTCTTTCCAGTTTTGAACGGAAGATATTTCCTTTTTCACCATAGCCCTCTATGGGCTTCCAAATATCCCTTTGCCAATTCCACAAGAACAGCCTTAGCGAAAGGCTTCTTGAAGGGAAAGATGTAACTCTGTGAGATGAATTAACAGAACACAGAGCAGTTTCTCAGAAAGCTTCTTTCCAGTTTTGAACGGAAGATATTTCCTTTTTCACCATAGCCCTCTATGGGCTTCCAAATATCCCTTTGCCAATTCCACAAGAACAGCCTTAGCGAAAGGCTTCTTGAAGGGAAAGATGTAACTCTGTGAGATGAATTAACAGAACACAGAGCAGTTTCTCAGAAAGCTTCTTTCCAGTTTTGAACGGAAGATATTTCCTTTTTCACCATAGCCCTCTATGGTCTTCCAAATATCCCTTTGCCAATTCCACAAGAACAGCCTTAGCGAAAGGCTTCTTGAAGGGAAAGATGTAACTCTGTGAGATGAATTAACAGAACACAGAGCAGTTTCTCAGAAAGCTTCTTTCCAGTTTTGAACGGAAGATATTTCCTTTTTCACCATAGCCCTCTATGGGCTTCAAATATCCCTTTGCCAATTCCACAAGAACAGCCTTAGCGAAAGGCTTCTTGAAGGGAAAGATGTAACTCTGTGAGATGAATTAACAGAACACAGAGCAGTTTCTCAGAAAGCTTCTTTCCAGTTTTGAACGGAAGATATTTCCTTTTTCACCATAGCCCCCTATGGGCTTCCAAATATCCCTTTGCCAATTCCACAAGAACAGCCTTAGCGAAAGGCTTCTTGAAGGGAAAGATGTAACTCTGTGAGATGAATTAACAGAACACAGAGCAGTTTCTCAGAAAGCTTCTTTCCAGTTTTGAACGGAAGATATTTCCTTTTTCACCATAGCCCTCTATGGGCTTCCAAATATCCCTTTGCCAATTCCACAAGAACAGCCTTAGCGAAAGGCTTCTTGAAGGGAAAGATGTAACTCTGTGAGATGAATTAACAGAACACAGAGCAGTTTCTCAGAAAGCTTCTTTCCAGTTTTGAACGGAAGATATTTCCTTTTTCACCATAGCCCCCTATGGGCTTCCAAATATCCCTTTGCCAATTCCACAAGAACAGCCTTAGCGAAAGGCTTCTTGAAGGGAAAGATGTAACTCTGTGAGATGAATTAACAGAACACAGAGCAGTTTCTCAGAAAGCTTCTTTCCAGTTTTGAACGGAAGATATTTCCTTTTTCACCATAGCCCTCTATGGGCTTCCAAATATCCCTTTGCCAATTCCACAAGAACAGCCTTAGCGAAAGGCTTCTTGAAGGGAAAGATGTAACTCTGTGAGATGAATTAACAGAACACAGAGCAGTTTCTCAGAAAGCTTCTTTCCAGTTTTGAACGGAAGATATTTCCTTTTTCACCATAGCCCTCTATGGGCTTCCAAATATCCCTTTGCCAATTCCACAAGAACAGCCTTAGCGAAAGGCTTCTTGAAGGGAAAGATGTAACTCTGTGAGATGAATTAACAGAACACAGAGCAGTTTCTCAGAAAGCTTCTTTCCAGTTTTGAACGGAAGATATTTCCTTTTTCACCATAGCCCTCTATGGGCTTCCAAATATCCCTTTGCCAATTCCACAAGAACAGCCTTAGCGAAAGGCTTCTTGAAGGGAAAGATGTAACTCTGTGAGATGAATTAACAGAACACAGAGCAGTTTCTCAGAAAGCTTCTTTCCAGTTTTGAACGGAAGATATTTCCTTTTTCACCATAGCCCTCTATGGGCTTCCAAATATCCCTTTGCCAATTCCACAAGAAGAGCCTTAGCGAAAGGCTTCTTGAAGGGAAAGATGTAACTCTGTCAGATGAATTAACAGAACACAGAGCAGTTTCTCAGAAAGCTTCTTTCCAGTTTTGAACGGAAGATATTTCCTTTTTCACCATAGCCCTCTATGGGCTTCCAAATATCCCTTTGCCAATTCCACAAGAACAGCCTTAGCGAAAGGCTTCTTGAAGGGAAAGATGTAACTCTGTGAGATGAATTAACAGAACACAGAGCAGTTTCTCAGAAAGCTTCTTTCCAGTTTTGAACGGAAGATATTTCCTTTTTCACCATAGCCCTCTATGGGCTTCCAAATATCCCTTTGCCAATTCCACAAGAACAGCCTTAGCGAAAGGCTTCTTGAAGGGAAAGATGTAACTCTGTGAGATGAATTAACAGAACACAGAGCAGTTTCTCAGAAAGCTTCTTTCCAGTTTTGAACGGAAGATATTTCCTTTTTCACCATAGCCCTCTATGGGCTTCCAAATATCCCTTTGCCAATTCCACAAGAAGAGCCTTAGCGAAAGGCTTCTTGAAGGGAAAGATGTAACTCTGTGAGATGAATTAACAGAACACAGAGCAGTTTCTCAGAAAGCTTCTTTCCAGTTTTGAACGGAAGATATTTCCTTTTTCACCATAGCCCTCTATGGGCTTCCAAATATCCCTTTGCCAATTCCACAAGAACAGCCTTAGCGAAAGGCTTCTTGAAGGGAAAGATGTAACTCTGTGAGATGAATTAACAGAACACAGAGCAGTTTCTCAGAAAGCTTCTTTCCAGTTTTGAACGGAAGATATTTCCTTTTTCACCATAGCCCTCTATGGGCTTCCAAATATCCCTTTGCCAATTCCACAAGAACAGCCTTAGCGAAAGGCTTCTTGAAGGGAAAGATGTAACTCTGTGAGATGAATTAACAGAACACAGAGCAGTTTCTCAGAAAACTTCTTTCCAGTTTTGAACGGAAGATATTTCCTTTTTCACCATAGCCCTCTATGGGCTTCCAAATATCCCTTTGCCAATTCCACAAGAACAGCCTTAGCGAAAGGCTTCTTGAAGGGAAAGATGTAACTCTGTGAGATGAATTAACAGAACACAGAGCAGTTTCTCAGAAAGCTTCTTTCCAGTTTTGAACGGAAGATATTTCCTTTTTCACCAGAGCCCTCTATGGGCTTCCAAATATCCCTTTGCCAATTCCACAAGAACAGCCTTAGCGAAAGGCTTCTTGAAGGGAAAGATGTAACTCTGTGAGATGAATTAACAGAACACAGAGCAGTTTCTCAGAAAGCTTCTTTCCAGTTTTGAACGGAAGATATTTCCTTTTTCACCATAGCCCTCTATGGGCTTCCAAATATCCCTTTGCCAATTCCACAAGAACAGCCTTAGCGAAAGGCTTCTTGAAGGGAAAGATGTAACTCTGTGAGATGAATTAACAGAACACAGAGCAGTTTCTCAGAAAGCTTCTTTCCAGTTTTGAACGGAAGATATTTCCTTTTTCACCATAGCCCTCTATGGGCTTCCAAATATCCCTTTGCCAATTCCACAAGAACAGCCTTAGCGAAAGGCTTCTTGAAGGGAAAGATGTAACTCTGTGAGATGAATTAACAGAACACAGAGCAGTTTCTCAGAAAGCTTCTTTCCAGTTTTGAACGGAAGATATTTCCTTTTTCACCATAGCCCTCTATGGGCTTCCAAATATCCCTTTGCCAATTCCACAAGAACAGCCTTAGCGAAAGGCTTCTTGAAGGGAAAGATGTAACTCTGTGAGATGAATTAACAGAACACAGAGCAGTTTCTCAGAAAGCTTCTTTCCAGTTTTGAACGGAAGATATTTCCTTTTTCACCGTAGCCCTCTATGGGCTTCCAAATATCCCTTTGCCAATTCCACAAGAACAGCCTTAGCGAAAGGCTTCTTGAAGGGAAAGATGTAACTCTGTGAGATGAATTAACAGAACACAGAGCAGTTTCTCAGAAAGCTTCTTTCCAGTTTTGAACGGAAGATATTTCCTTTTTCACCATAGCCCTCTATGGGCTTCAAATATCCCTTTGCCAATTCCACAAGAACAGCCTTAGCGAAAGGCTTCTTGAAGGGAAAGATGTAACTCTGTGAGATGAATTAACAGAACACAGAGCAGTTTCTCAGAAAGCTTCTTTCCAGTTTTGAACGGAAGATATTTCCTTTTTCACCATAGCCCCCTATGGGCTTCCAAATATCCCTTTGCCAATTCCACAAGAACAGCCTTAGCGAAAGGCTTCTTGAAGGGAAAGATGTAACTCTGTGAGATGAATTAACAGAACACAGAGCAGTTTCTCAGAAAGCTTCTTTCCAGTTTTGAACGGAAGATATTTCCTTTTTCACCATAGCCCTCTATGGGCTTCCAAATATCCCTTTGCCAATTCCACAAGAACAGCCTTAGCGAAAGGCTTCTTGAAGGGAAAGATGTAACTCTGTGAGATGAATTAACAGAACACAGAGCAGTTTCTCAGAAAGCTTCTTTCCAGTTTTGAACGGAAGATATTTCCTTTTTCACCATAGCCCTCTATGGGCTTCCAAATATCCCTTTGCCAATTCCACAAGAACAGCCTTAGCGAAAGGCTTCTTGAAGGGAAAGATGTAACTCTGTGAGATGAATTAACAGAACACAGAGCAGTTTCTCAGAAAGCTTCTTTCCAGTTTTGAACGGAAGATATTTCCTTTTTCACCATAGCCCTCTATGGGCTTCCAAATATCCCTTTGCCAATTCCACAAGAACAGCCTTAGCGAAAGGCTTCTTGAAGGGAAAGATGTAACTCTGTGAGATGAATTAACAGAACACAGAGCAGTTTCTCAGAAAGCTTCTTTCCAGTTTTGAACGGAAGATATTTCCTTTTTCACCATAGCCCTCTATGGGCTTCCAAATATCCCTTTGCCAACTCCACAAGAACAGCCTTAGCGAAAGGCTTCTTGAAGGGAAAGATGTAACTCTGTGAGATGAATTAACAGAACACAGAGCAGTTTCTCAGAAAGCTTCTTTCCAGTTTTGAACGGAAGATATTTCCTTTTTCACCATAGCCCTCTATGGGCTTCCAAATATCCCTTTGCCAATTCCACAAGAACAGCCTTAGCGAAAGGCTTCTTGAAGGGAAAGATGTAACTCTGTGAGATGAATTAACAGAACACAGAGCAGTTTCTCAGAAAGCTTCTTTCCAGTTTTGAACGGAAGATATTTCCTTTTTCACCATAGCCCTCTATGGGCTTCCAAATATCCCTTTGCCAATTCCACAAGAACAGCCTTAGCGAAAGGCTTCTTGAAGGGAAAGATGTAACTCTGTGAGATGAATTAACAGAACACAGAGCAGTTTCTCAGAAAGCTTCTTTCCAGTTTTGAACGGAAGATATTTCCTTTTTCACCATAGCCCTCTATGGGCTTCCAAATATCCCTTTGCCAACTCCACAAGAACAGCCTTAGCGAAAGGCTTCTTGAAGGGAAAGATGTAACTCTGTGAGATGAATTAACAGAACACAGAGCAGTTTCTCAGAAAGCTTCTTTCCAGTTTTGAACGGAAGATATTTCCTTTTTCACCATAGCCCTCTATGGGCTTCCAAATATCCCTTTGCCAATTCCACAAGAACAGCCTTAGCGAAAGGCTTCTTGAAGGGAAAGATGTAACTCTGTGAGATGAATTAACAGAACACAGAGCAGTTTCTCAGAAAGCTTCTTTCCAGTTTTGAACGGAAGATATTTCCTTTTTCACCATAGCCCTCTATGGGCTTCCAAATATCCCTTTGCCAATTCCACAAGAACAGCCTTAGCGAAAGGCTTCTTGAAGGGAAAGATGTAACTCTGTGAGATGAATTAACAGAACACAGAGCAGTTTCTCAGAAAGCTTCTTTCCAGTTTTGAACGGAAGATATTTCCTTTTTCACCAGAGCCCTCTATGGGCTTCCAAATATCCCTTTGCCAATTCCACAAGAACAGCCTTAGCGAAAGGCTTCTTGAAGGGAAAGATGTAACTCTGTGAGATGAATTAACAGAACACAGAGCAGTTTCTCAGAAAGCTTCTTTCCAGTTTTGAACGGAAGATATTTCCTTTTTCACCATAGCCCTCTATGGGCTTCCAAATATCCCTTTGCCAATTCCACAAGAACAGCCTTAGCGAAAGGCTTCTTGAAGGGAAAGATGTAACTCTGTGAGATGAATTAACAGAACACAGAGCAGTTTCTCAGAAAGCTTCTTTCCAGTTTTGAACGGAAGATATTTCCTTTTTCACCATAGCCCTCTATGGGCTTCCAAATATCCCTTTGCCAATTCCACAAGAACAGCCTTAGCGAAAGGCTTCTTGAAGGGAAAGATGTAACTCTGTGAGATGAATTAACAGAACACAGAGCAGTTTCTCAGAAAGCTTCTTTCCAGTTTTGAACGGAAGATATTTCCTTTTTCACCATAGCCCTCTATGGGCTTCCAAATATCCCTTTGCCAATTCCACAAGAACAGCCTTAGCGAAAGGCTTCTTGAAGGGAAAGATGTAACTCTGTGAGATGAATTAACAGAACACAGAGCAGTTTCTCAGAAAGCTTCTTTCCAGTTTTGAACGGAAGATATTTCCTTTTTCACCATAGCCCTCTATGGGCTTCCAAATATCCCTTTGCCAATTCCACAAGAACAGCCTTAGCGAAAGGCTTCTTGAAGGGAAAGATGTAACTCTGTGAGATGAATTAACAGAACACAGAGCAGTTTCTCAGAAAGCTTCTTTCCAGTTTTGAACGGAAGATATTTCCTTTTTCACCATAGCCCTCTATGGGCTTCCAAATATCCCTTTGCCAATTCCACAAGAACAGCCTTAGCGAAAGGCTTCTTGAAGGGAAAGATGTAACTCTGTGAGATGAATTAACAGAACACAGAGCAGTTTCTCAGAAAGCTTCTTTCCAGTTTTGAACGGAAGATATTTCCTTTTTCACCATAGCCCTCTATGGGCTTCCAAATATCCCTTTGCCAATTCCACAAGAACAGCCTTAGCGAAAGGCTTCTTGAAGGGAAAGATGTAACTCTGTGAGATGAATTAACAGAACACAGAGCAGTTTCTCAGAAAGCTTCTTTCCAGTTTTGAACGGAAGATATTTCCTTTTTCACCGTAGCCCTCTATGGTCTTCCAAATATCCCTTTGCCAATTCCACAAGAACAGCCTTAGCGAAAGGCTTCTTGAAGGGAAAGGTGTAACTCTGTGAGATGAATTAACAGAACACAGAGCAGTTTCTCAGAAAGCTTCTTTCCAGTTTTGAACGGAAGATATTTCCTTTTTCACCATAGCCCTCTATGGGCTTCAAATATCCCTTTGCCAATTCCACAAGAACAGCCTTAGCGAAAGGCTTCTTGAAGGGAAAGATGTAACTCTGTGAGATGAATTAACAGAACACAGAGCAGTTTCTCAGAAAGCTTCTTTCCAGTTTTGAACGGAAGATATTTCCTTTTTCACCATAGCCCCCTATGGGCTTCCAAATATCCCTTTGCCAATTCCACAAGAACAGCCTTAGCGAAAGGCTTCTTGAAGGGAAAGATGTAACTCTGTGAGATGAATTAACAGAACACAGAGCAGTTTCTCAGAAAGCTTCTTTCCAGTTTTGAACGGAAGATATTTCCTTTTTCACCATAGCCCTCTATGGGCTTCCAAATATCCCTTTGCCAATTCCACAAGAACAGCCTTAGCGAAAGGCTTCTTGAAGGGAAAGATGTAACTCTGTGAGATGAATTAACAGAACACAGAGCAGTTTCTCAGAAAGCTTCTTTCCAGTTTTGAACGGAAGATATTTCCTTTTTCACCATAGCCCTCTATGGGCTTCCAAATATCCCTTTGCCAATTCCACAAGAACAGCCTTAGCGAAAGGCTTCTTGAAGGGAAAGATGTAACTCTGTGAGATGAATTAACAGAACACAGAGCAGTTTCTCAGAAAGCTTCTTTCCAGTTTTGAACGGAAGATATTTCCTTTTTCACCATAGCCCTCTATGGGCTTCCAAATATCCCTTTGCCAATTCCACAAGAACAGCCTTAGCGAAAGGCTTCTTGAAGGGAAAGATGTAACTCTGTGAGATGAATTAACAGAACACAGAGCAGTTTCTCAGAAAGCTTCTTTCCAGTTTTGAACGGAAGATATTTCCTTTTTCACCATAGCCCTCTATGGGCTTCCAAATATCCCTTTGCCAATTCCACAAGAACAGCCCTAGCGAAAGGCTTCTTGAAGGGAAAGATGTAACTCTGTGAGATGAATTAACAGAACACAGAGCAGTTTCTCAGAAAGCTTCTTTCCAGTTTTGAACGGAAGATATTTCCTTTTTCACCATAGCCCTCTATGGGCTTCCAAATATCCCTTTGCCAATTCCACAAGAACAGCCTTAGCGAAAGGCTTCTTGAAGGGAAAGATGTAACTCTGTGAGATGAATTAACAGAACACAGAGCAGTTTCTCAGAAAGCTTCTTTCCAGTTTTGAACGGAAGATATTTCCTTTTTCACCATAGCCCTCTATGGGCTTCCAAATATCCCTTTGCCAATTCCACAAGAACAGCCTTAGCGAAAGGCTTCTTGAAGGGAAAGATGTAACTCTGTGAGATGAATTAACAGAACACAGAGCAGTTTCTCAGAAAGCTTCTTTCCAGTTTTGAACGGAAGATATTTCCTTTTTCACCATAGCCCTCTATGGGCTTCCAAATATCCCTTTGCCAATTCCACAAGAACAGCCTTAGCGAAAGGCTTCTTGAAGGGAAAGATGTAACTCTGTGAGATGAATTAACAGAACACAGAGCAGTTTCTCAGAAAGCTTCTTTCCAGTTTTGAACGGAAGATATTTCCTTTTTCACCATAGCCCTCTATGGGCTTCCAAATATCCCTTTGCCAATTCCACAAGAACAGCCTTAGCGAAAGGCTTCTTGAAGGGAAAGATGTAACTCTGTGAGATGAATTAACAGAACACAGAGCAGTTTCTCAGAAAGCTTCTTTCCAGTTTTGAACGGAAGATATTTCCTTTTTCACCATAGCCCTCTATGGGCTTCCAAATATCCCTTTGCCAATTCCACAAGAACAGCCTTAGCGAAAGGCTTCTTGAAGGGAAAGATGTAACTCTGTGAGATGAATTAACAGAACACAGAGCAGTTTCTCAGAAAGCTTCTTTCCAGTTTTGAACGGAAGATATTTCCTTTTTCACCGTAGCCCTCTATGGGCTTCCAAATATCCCTTTGCCAATTCCACAAGAACAGCCTTAGCGAAAGGCTTCTTGAAGGGAAAGATGTAACTCTGTTAGATGAATTAACAGAACACAGAGCAGTTTCTCAGAAAGCTTCTTTCCAGTTTTGAACGGAAGATATTTCCTTTTTCACCATAGCCCTCTATGGGCTTCCAAATATCCCTTTGCCAATTCCACAAGAACAGCCTTAGCGAAAGGCTTCTTGAAGGGAAAGATGTAACTCTGTGAGATGAATTAACAGAACACAGAGCAGTTTCTCAGAAAGCTTCTTTCCAGTTTTGAACGGAAGATATTTCCTTTTTCACCAGAGCCCTCTATGGGCTTCCAAATATCCCTTTGCCAATTCCACAAGAACAGCCTTAGCGAAAGGCTTCTTGAAGGGAAAGATGTAACTCTGTGAGATGAATTAACAGAACACAGAGCAGTTTCTCAGAAAGCTTCTTTCCAGTTTTGAACGGAAGATATTTCCTTTTTCACCATAGCCCTCTATGGGCTTCCAAATATCCCTTTGCCAATTCCACAAGAACAGCCTTAGCGAAAGGCTTCTTGAAGGGAAAGATGTAACTCTGTGAGATGAATTAACAGAACACAGAGCAGTTTCTCAGAAAGCTTCTTTCCAGTTTTGAACGGAAGATATTTCCTTTTTCACCATAGCCCTCTATGGGCTTCCAAATATCCCTTTGCCAATTCCACAAGAACAGCCTTAGCGAAAGGCTTCTTGAAGGGAAAGATGTAACTCTGTGAGATGAATTAACAGAACACAGAGCAGTTTCTCAGAAAGCTTCTTTCCAGTTTTGAACGGAAGATATTTCCTTTTTCACCATAGCCCTCTATGGGCTTCCAAATATCCCTTTGCCAATTCCACAAGAACAGCCTTAGCGAAAGGCTTCTTGAAGGGAAAGATGTAACTCTGTGAGATGAATTAACAGAACACAGAGCAGTTTCTCAGAAAGCTTCTTTCCAGTTTTGAACGGAAGATATTTCCTTTTTCACCATAGCCCTCTATGGGCTTCCAAATATCCCTTTGCCAATTCCACAAGAACAGCCTTAGCGAAAGGCTTCTTGAAGGGAAAGATGTAACTCTGTGAGATGAATTAACAGAACACAGAGCAGTTTCTCAGAAAGCTTCTTTCCAGTTTTGAACGGAAGATATTTCCTTTTTCACCATAGCCCTCTATGGGCTTCCAAATATCCCTTTGCCAATTCCACAAGAACAGCCTTAGCGAAAGGCTTCTTGAAGGGAAAGATGTAACTCTGTGAGATGAATTAACAGAACACAGAGCAGTTTCTCAGAAAGCTTCTTTCCAGTTTTGAACGGAAGATATTTCCTTTTTCACCATAGCCCTCTATGGGCTTCCAAATATCCCTTTGCCAATTCCACAAGAACAGCCTTAGCGAAAGGCTTCTTGAAGGGAAAGATGTAACTCTGTGAGATGAATTAACAGAACACAGAGCAGTTTCTCAGAAAGCTTCTTTCCAGTTTTGAACGGAAGATATTTCCTTTTTCACCATAGCCCTCTATGGGCTTCCAAATATCCCTTTGCCAATTCCACAAGAACAGCCTTAGCGAAAGGCTTCTTGAAGGGAAAGATGTAACTCTGTGAGATGAATTAACAGAACACAGAGCAGTTTCTCAGAAAGCTTCTTTCCAGTTTTGAACGGAAGATATTTCCTTTTTCACCATAGCCCTCTATGGGCTTCCAAATATCCCTTTGCCAATTCCACAAGAACAGCCTTAGCGAAAGGCTTCTTGAAGGGAAAGATGTAACTCTGTGAGATGAATTAACAGAACACAGAGCAGTTTCTCAGAAAGCTTCTTTCCAGTTTTGAACGGAAGATATTTCCTTTTTCACCGTAGCCCTCTATGGGCTTCCAAATATCCCTTTGCCAATTCCACAAGAACAGCCTTAGCGAAAGGCTTCTTGAAGGGAAAGATGTAACTCTGTGAGATGAATTAACAGAACACAGAGCAGTTTCTCAGAAAGCTTCTTTCCAGTTTTGAACGGAAGATATTTCCTTTTTCACCATAGCCCTCTATGGGCTTCAAATATCCCTTTGCCAATTCCACAAGAACAGCCTTAGCGAAAGGCTTCTTGAAGGGAAAGATGTAACTCTGTGAGATGAATTAACAGAACACAGAGCAGTTTCTCAGAAAGCTTCTTTCCAGTTTTGAACGGAAGATATTTCCTTTTTCACCATAGCCCCCTATGGGCTTCGAAATATCCCTTTGCCAATTCCACAAGAACAGCCTTAGCGAAAGGCTTCTTGAAGGGAAAGATGTAACTCTGTGAGATGAATTAACAGAACACAGAGCAGTTTCTCAGAAAGCTTCTTTCCAGTTTTGAACGGAAGATATTTCCTTTTTCACCATAGCCCTCTATGGGCTTCCAAATATCCCTTTGCCAATTCCACAAGAACAGCCTTAGCGAAAGGCTTCTTGAAGGGAAAGATGTAACTCTGTGAGATGAATTAACAGAACACAGAGCAGTTTCTCAGAAAGCTTCTTTCCAGTTTTGAACGGAAGATATTTCCTTTTTCACCATAGCCCTCTATGGGCTTCCAAATATCCCTTTGCCAATTCCACAAGAACAGCCTTAGCGAAAGGCTTCTTGAAGGGAAAGATGTAACTCTGTGAGATGAATTAACAGAACACAGAGCAGTTTCTCAGAAAGCTTCTTTCCAGTTTTGAACGGAAGATATTTCCTTTTTCACCATAGCCCTCTATGGGCTTCCAAATATCCCTTTGCCAATTCCACAAGAACAGCCTTAGCGAAAGGCTTCTTGAAGGGAAAGATGTAACTCTGTGAGATGAATTAACAGAACACAGAGCAGTTTCTCAGAAAGCTTCTTTCCAGTTTTGAACGGAAGATATTTCCTTTTTCACCATAGCCCTCTATGGGCTTCCAAATATCCCTTTGCCAATTCCACAAGAACAGCCTTAGCGAAAGGCTTCTTGAAGGGAAAGATGTAACTCTGTGAGATGATTTAACAGAACACAGAGCAGTTTCTCAGAAAGCTTCTTTCCAGTTTTGAACGGAAGATATTTCCTTTTTCACCGTAGCCCTCTATGGGCTTCCAAATATCCCTTTGCCAATTCCACAAGAACAGCCTTAGCGAAAGGCTTCTTGAAGGGAAAGATGTAACTCTGTGAGATGAATTAACAGAACACAGAGCAGTTTCTCAGAAAGCTTCTTTCCAGTTTTGAACGGAAGATATTTCCTTTTTCACCATAGCCCTCTATGGGCTTCCAAATATCCCTTTGCCAACTCCACAAGAACAGCCTTAGCGAAAGGCTTCTTGAAGGGAAAGATGTAACTCTGTGAGATGAATTAACAGAACACAGAGCAGTTTCTCAGAAAGCTTCTTTCCAGTTTTGAACGGAAGATATTTCCTTTTTCACCATAGCCCTCTATGGGCTTCCAAATATCCCTTTGCCAATTCCACAAGAACAGCCTTAGCGAAAGGCTTCTTGAAGGGAAAGATGTAACTCTGTGAGATGAATTAACAGAACACAGAGCAGTTTCTCAGAAAGCTTCTTTCCAGTTTTGAACGGAAGATATTTCCTTTTTCACCATAGCCCTCTATGGGCTTCCAAATATCCCTTTGCCAATTCCACAAGAACAGCCTTAGCGAAAGGCTTCTTGAAGGGAAAGATGTAACTCTGTGAGATGAATTAACAGAACACAGAGCAGTTTCTCAGAAAGCTTCTTTCCAGTTTTGAACGGAAGATATTTCCTTTTTCACCAGAGCCCTCTATGGGCTTCCAAATATCCCTTTGCCAATTCCACAAGAAGAGCCTTAGCGAAAGGCTTCTTGAAGGGAAAGATGTAACTCTGTGAGATGAATTAACAGAACACAGAGCAGTTTCTCAGAAAGCTTCTTTCCAGTTTTGAACGGAAGATATTTCCTTTTTCACCATAGCCCTCTATGGGCTTCCAAATATCCCTTTGCCAATTCCACAAGAACAGCCTTAGCGAAAGGCTTCTTGAAGGGAAAGATGTAACTCTGTGAGATGAATTAACAGAACACAGAGCAGTTTCTCAGAAAGCTTCTTTCCAGTTTTGAACGGAAGATATTTCCTTTTTCACCATAGCCCTCTATGGGCTTCCAAATATCCCTTTGCCAATTCCACAAGAACAGCCTTAGCGAAAGGCTTCTTGAAGGGAAAGATGTAACTCTGTGAGATGAATTAACAGAACACAGAGCAGTTTCTCAGAAAGCTTCTTTCCAGTTTTGAACGGAAGATATTTCCTTTTTCACCATAGCCCTCTATGGGCTTCCAAATATCCCTTTGCCAATTCCACAAGAAGAGCCTTAGCGAAAGGCTTCTTGAAGGGAAAGATGTAACTCTGTGAGATGAATTAACAGAACACAGAGCAGTTTCTCAGAAAGCTTCTTTCCAGTTTTGAACGGAAGATATTTCCTTTTTCACCATAGCCCTCTATGGGCTTCCAAATATCCCTTTGCCAATTCCACAAGAAGAGCCTTAGCGAAAGGCTTCTTGAAGGGAAAGATGTAACTCTGTGAGATGAATTAACAGAACACAGAGCAGTTTCTCAGAAAGCTTCTTTCCAGTTTTGAACGGAAGATATTTCCTTTTTCACCATAGCCCTCTATGGGCTTCCAAATATCCCTTTGCCAATTCCACAAGAACAGCTTTAGCGAAAGGCTTCTTGAAGGGAAAGATGTAACTCTGTGAGATGAATTAACAGAACACAGAGCAGTTTCTCAGAAAGCTTCTTTCCAGTTTTGAACGGAAGATATTTCCTTTTTCACCATAGCCCTCTATGGGCTTCCAAATATCCCTTTGCCAATTCCACAAGAACAGCCTTAGCGAAAGGCTTCTTGAAGGGAAAGATGTAACTCTGTGAGATGAATTAACAGAACACAGAGCAGTTTCTCAGAAAGCTTCTTTCCAGTTTTGAACGGAAGATATTTCCTTTTTCACCATAGCCCTCTATGGGCTTCCAAATATCCCTTTGCCAATTCCACAAGAACAGCCTTAGCGAAAGGCTTCTTGAAGGGAAAGATGTAACTCTGTGAGATGAATTAACAGAACACAGAGCAGTTTCTCAGAAAGCTTCTTTCCAGTTTTGAACGGAAGATATTTCCTTTTTCACCATAGCCCTCTATGGGCTTCCAAATATCCCTTTGCCAATTCCACAAGAACAGCCTTAGCGAAAGGCTTCTTGAAGGGAAAGATGTAACTCTGTGAGATGAATTAACAGAACACAGAGCAGTTTCTCAGAAAGCTTCTTTCCAGTTTTGAACGGAAGATATTTCCTTTTTCACCATAGCCCTCTATGGGCTTCCAAATATCCCTTTGCCAATTCCACAAGAACAGCCTTAGCGAAAGGCTTCTTGAAGGGAAAGATGTAACTCTGTGAGATGAATTAACAGAACACAGAGCAGTTTCTCAGAAAGCTTCTTTCCAGTTTTGAACGGAAGATATTTCCTTTTTCACCATAGCCCTCTATGGGCTTCCAAATATCCCTTTGCCAATTCCACAAGAACAGCCTTAGCGAAAGGCTTCTTGAAGGGAAAGATGTAACTCTGTGAGATGAATTAACAGAACACAGAGCAGTTTCTCAGAAAGCTTCTTTCCAGTTTTGAACGGAAGATATTTCCTTTTTCACCGTAGCCCTCTATGGGCTTCCAAATATCCCTTTGCCAATTCCACAAGAACAGCCTTAGCGAAAGGCTTCTTGAAGGGAAAGATGTAACTCTGTGAGATGAATTAACAGAACACAGAGCAGTTTCTCAGAAAGCTTCTTTCCAGTTTTGAACGGAAGATATTTCCTTTTTCACCATAGCCCTCTATGGGCTTCAAATATCCCTTTGCCAATTCCACAAGAACAGCCTTAGCGAAAGGCTTCTTGAAGGGAAAGATGTAACTCTGTGAGATGAATTAACAGAACACAGAGCAGTTTCTCAGAAAGCTTCTTTCCAGTTTTGAACGGAAGATATTTCCTTTTTCACCATAGCCCCCTATGGGCTTCGAAATATCCCTTTGCCAATTCCACAAGAACAGCCTTAGCGAAAGGCTTCTTGAAGGGAAAGATGTAACTCTGTGAGATGAATTAACAGAACACAGAGCAGTTTCTCAGAAAGCTTCTTTCCAGTTTTGAACGGAAGATATTTCCTTTTTCACCATAGCCCTCTATGGGCTTCCAAATATCCCTTTGCCAATTCCACAAGAACAGCCTTAGCGAAAGGCTTCTTGAAGGGAAAGATGTAACTCTGTGAGATGAATTAACAGAACACAGAGCAGTTTCTCAGAAAGCTTCTTTCCAGTTTTGAACGGAAGATATTTCCTTTTTCACCATAGCCCTCTATGGGCTTCCAAATATCCCTTTGCCAATTCCACAAGAACAGCCTTAGCGAAAGGCTTCTTGAAGGGAAAGATGTAACTCTGTGAGATGAATTAACAGAACACAGAGCAGTTTCTCAGAAAGCTTCTTTCCAGTTTTGAACGGAAGATATTTCCTTTTTCACCATAGCCCTCTATGGGCTTCCAAATATCCCTTTGCCAATTCCACAAGAACAGCCTTAGCGAAAGGCTTCTTGAAGGGAAAGATGTAACTCTGTGAGATGAATTAACAGAACACAGAGCAGTTTCTCAGAAAGCTTCTTTCCAGTTTTGAACGGAAGATATTTCCTTTTTCACCATAGCCCTCTATGGGCTTCCAAATATCCCTTTGCCAATTCCACAAGAACAGCCTTAGCGAAAGGCTTCTTGAAGGGAAAGATGTAACTCTGTGAGATGATTTAACAGAACACAGAGCAGTTTCTCAGAAAGCTTCTTTCCAGTTTTGAACGGAAGATATTTCCTTTTTCACCGTAGCCCTCTATGGGCTTCCAAATATCCCTTTGCCAATTCCACAAGAACAGCCTTAGCGAAAGGCTTCTTGAAGGGAAAGATGTAACTCTGTGAGATGAATTAACAGAACACAGAGCAGTTTCTCAGAAAGCTTCTTTCCAGTTTTGAACGGAAGATATTTCCTTTTTCACCATAGCCCTCTATGGGCTTCCAAATATCCCTTTGCCAACTCCACAAGAACAGCCTTAGCGAAAGGCTTCTTGAAGGGAAAGATGTAACTCTGTGAGATGAATTAACAGAACACAGAGCAGTTTCTCAGAAAGCTTCTTTCCAGTTTTGAACGGAAGATATTTCCTTTTTCACCATAGCCCTCTATGGGCTTCCAAATATCCCTTTGCCAATTCCACAAGAACAGCCTTAGCGAAAGGCTTCTTGAAGGGAAAGATGTAACTCTGTGAGATGAATTAACAGAACACAGAGCAGTTTCTCAGAAAGCTTCTTTCCAGTTTTGAACGGAAGATATTTCCTTTTTCACCATAGCCCTCTATGGGCTTCCAAATATCCCTTTGCCAATTCCACAAGAACAGCCTTAGCGAAAGGCTTCTTGAAGGGAAAGATGTAACTCTGTGAGATGAATTAACAGAACACAGAGCAGTTTCTCAGAAAGCTTCTTTCCAGTTTTGAACGGAAGATATTTCCTTTTTCACCAGAGCCCTCTATGGGCTTCCAAATATCCCTTTGCCAATTCCACAAGAAGAGCCTTAGCGAAAGGCTTCTTGAAGGGAAAGATGTAACTCTGTGAGATGAATTAACAGAACACAGAGCAGTTTCTCAGAAAGCTTCTTTCCAGTTTTGAACGGAAGATATTTCCTTTTTCACCATAGCCCTCTATGGGCTTCCAAATATCCCTTTGCCAATTCCACAAGAACAGCCTTAGCGAAAGGCTTCTTGAAGGGAAAGATGTAACTCTGTGAGATGAATTAACAGAACACAGAGCAGTTTCTCAGAAAGCTTCTTTCCAGTTTTGAACGGAAGATATTTCCTTTTTCACCATAGCCCTCTATGGGCTTCCAAATATCCCTTTGCCAATTCCACAAGAACAGCCTTAGCGAAAGGCTTCTTGAAGGGAAAGATGTAACTCTGTGAGATGAATTAACAGAACACAGAGCAGTTTCTCAGAAAGCTTCTTTCCAGTTTTGAACGGAAGATATTTCCTTTTTCACCATAGCCCTCTATGGGCTTCCAAATATCCCTTTGCCAATTCCACAAGAAGAGCCTTAGCGAAAGGCTTCTTGAAGGGAAAGATGTAACTCTGTGAGATGAATTAACAGAACACAGAGCAGTTTCTCAGAAAGCTTCTTTCCAGTTTTGAACGGAAGATATTTCCTTTTTCACCATAGCCCTCTATGGGCTTCCAAATATCCCTTTGCCAATTCCACAAGAAGAGCCTTAGCGAAAGGCTTCTTGAAGGGAAAGATGTAACTCTGTGAGATGAATTAACAGAACACAGAGCAGTTTCTCAGAAAGCTTCTTTCCAGTTTTGAACGGAAGATATTTCCTTTTTCACCATAGCCCTCTATGGGCTTCCAAATATCCCTTTGCCAATTCCACAAGAACAGCTTTAGCGAAAGGCTTCTTGAAGGGAAAGATGTAACTCTGTGAGATGAATTAACAGAACACAGAGCAGTTTCTCAGAAAGCTTCTTTCCAGTTTTGAACGGAAGATATTTCCTTTTTCACCATAGCCCTCTATGGGCTTCCAAATATCCCTTTGCCAATTCCACAAGAACAGCCTTAGCGAAAGGCTTCTTGAAGGGAAAGATGTAACTCTGTGAGATGAATTAACAGAACACAGAGCAGTTTCTCAGAAAGCTTCTTTCCAGTTTTGAACGGAAGATATTTCCTTTTTCACCATAGCCCTCTATGGGCTTCCAAATATCCCTTTGCCAATTCCACAAGAACAGCCTTAGCGAAAGGCTTCTTGAAGGGAAAGATGTAACTCTGTGAGATGAATTAACAGAACACAGAGCAGTTTCTCAGAAAGCTTCTTTCCAGTTTTGAACGGAAGATATTTCCTTTTTCACCATAGCCCTCTATGGGCTTCCAAATATCCCTTTGCCAATTCCACAAGAACAGCCTTAGCGAAAGGCTTCTTGAAGGGAAAGATGTAACTCTGTGAGATGAATTAACAGAACACAGAGCAGTTTCTCAGAAAGCTTCTTTCCAGTTTTGAACGGAAGATATTTCCTTTTTCACCATAGCCCTCTATGGGCTTCCAAATATCCCTTTGCCAATTCCACAAGAACAGCCTTAGCGAAAGGCTTCTTGAAGGGAAAGATGTAACTCTGTGAGATGAATTAACAGAACACAGAGCAGTTTCTCAGAAAGCTTCTTTCCAGTTTTGAACGGAAGATATTTCCTTTTTCACCATAGCCCTCTATGGGCTTCCAAATATCCCTTTGCCAATTCCACAAGAACAGCCTTAGCGAAAGGCTTCTTGAAGGGAAAGATGTAACTCTGTGAGATGAATTAACAGAACACAGAGCAGTTTCTCAGAAAGCTTCTTTCCAGTTTTGAACGGAAGATATTTCCTTTTTCACCATAGCCCTCTATGGGCTTCCAAATATCCCTTTGCCAATTCCACAAGAACAGCCTTAGCGAAAGGCTTCTTGAAGGGAAAGATGTAACTCTGTGAGATGAATTAACAGAACACAGAGCAGTTTCTCAGAAAGCTTCTTTCCAGTTTTGAACGGAAGATATTTCCTTTTTCATCATAGCCCTCTATGGGCTTCCAAATATCCCTTTGCCAATTCCACAAGAACAGCCTTAGCGAAAGGCTTCTTGAAGGGAAAGATGTAACTCTGTGAGATGAATTAACAGAACACAGAGCAGTTTCTCAGAAAGCTTCTTTCCAGTTTTGAACGGAAGATATTTCCTTTTTCACCATAGCCCTCTATGGGCTTCCAAATATCCCTTTGCCAATTCCACAAGAACAGCCTTAGCGAAAGGCTTCTTGAAGGGAAAGATGTAACTCTGTGAGATGAATTAACAGAACACAGAGCAGTTTCTCAGAAAGCTTCTTTCCAGTTTTGAACGGAAGATATTTCCTTTTTCACCATAGCCCTCTATGGGCTTCCAAATATCCCTTTGCCAATTCCACAAGAACAGCCTTAGCGAAAGGCTTCTTGAAGGGAAAGATGTAACTCTGTGAGATGAATTAACAGAACACAGAGCAGTTTCACAGAAAGCTTCTTTCCAGTTTTGAACGGAAGATATTTCCTTTTTCACCAGAGCCCTCTATGGGCTTCCAAATATCCCTTTGCCAATTCCACAAGAACAGCCTTAGCGAAAGGCTTCTTGAAGGGAAAGATGTAACTCTGTGAGATGAATTAACAGAACACAGAGCAGTTTCTCAGAAAGCTTCTTTCCAGTTTTGAACGGAAGATATTTCCTTTTTCACTATAGCCCTCTATGGGCTTCCAAATATCCCTTTGCCAATTCCACAAGAACAGCCTTAGCGAAAGGCTTCTTGAAGGGAAAGATGTAACTCTGTGAGATGAATGAACAGAACACAGAGCAGTTTCTCAGAAAGCTTCTTTCCAGTTTTGAACGGAAGATATTTCCTTTTTCACCATAGCCCTCTATGGGCTTCCAAATATCCCTTTGCCAATTCCACAAGAACAGCCTTAGCGAAAGGCTTCTTGAAGGGAAAGATGTAACTCTGTGAGATGAATTAACAGAACACAGAGCAGTTTCTCAGAAAGCTTCTTTCCAGTTTTGAACGGAAGATATTTCCTTTTTCACCATAGCCCTCTATGGGCTTCCAAATATCCCTTTGCCAATTCCACAAGAACAGCCTTAGCGAAAGGCTTCTTGAAGGGAAAGATGTAACTCTGTGAGATGAATTAACAGAACACAGAGCAGTTTCTCAGAAAGCTTCTTTCCAGTTTTGAACGGAAGATATTTCCTTTTTCACCATAGCCCTCTATGGGCTTCCAAATATCCCTTTGCCAATTCCACAAGAACAGCCTTAGCGAAAGGCTTCTTGAAGGGAAAGATGTAACTCTGTGAGATGAATTAACAGAACACAGAGCAGTTTCTCAGAAAGCTTCTTTCCAGTTTTGAACGGAAGATATTTCCTTTTTCACCATAGCCCTCTATGGGCTTCCAAATATCCCTTTGCCAATTCCACAAGAACAGCCTTAGCGAAAGGCTTCTTGAAGGGAAAGATGTAACTCTGTGAGATGAATTAACAGAACACAGAGCAGTTTCTCAGAAAGCTTCTTTCCAGTTTTGAACGGAAGATATTTCCTTTTTCACCATAGCCCTCTATGGGCTTCCAAATATCCCTTTGCCAATTCCACAAGAACAGCCTTAGCGAAAGGCTTCTTGAAGGGAAAGATGTAACTCTGTGAGATGAATGAACAGAACACAGAGCAGTTTCTCAGAAAGCTTCTTTCCAGTTTTGAACGGAAGATATTTCCTTTTTCACCGTAGCCCTCTATGGGCTTCCAAATATCCCTTTGCCAATTCCACAAGAACAGCCTTAGCGAAAGGCTTCTTGAAGGGAAAGATGTAACTCTGTGAGATGAATTAACAGAACACAGAGCAGTTTCTCAGAAAGCTTCTTTCCAGTTTTGAACGGAAGATATTTCCTTTTTCACCGTAGCCCTCTATGGGCTTCCAAATATCCCTTTGCCAATTCCACAAGAACAGCCTTAGCGAAAGGCTTCTTGAAGGGAAAGATGTAACTCTGTGAGATGAATTAACAGAACACAGAGCAGTTTCTCAGAAAGCTTCTTTCCAGTTTTGAACGGAAGATATTTCCTTTTTCACCGTAGCCCTCTATGGGCTTCCAAATATCCCTTTGCCAATTCCACAAGAACAGCCTTAGCGAAAGGCTTCTTGAAGGGAAAGATGTAACTCTGTGAGATGAATTAACAGAACACAGAGCAGTTTCTCAGAAAGCTTCTTTCCAGTTTTGAACGGAAGATATTTCCTTTTTCACCATAGCCCTCTATGGGCTTCCAAATATCCCTTTGCCAATTCCACAAGAACAGCCTTAGCGAAAGGCTTCTTGAAGGGAAAGATGTAACTCTGTGAGATGAATTAACAGAACACAGAGCAGTTTCTCAGAAAGCTTCTTTCCAGTTTTGAACGGAAGATATTTCCTTTTTCACCATAGCCCTCTATGGGCTTCCAAATATCCCTTTGCCAATTCCACAAGAACAGCCTTAGCGAAAGGCTTCTTGAAGGGAAAGATGTAACTCTGTGAGATGAATTAACAGAACACAGAGCAGTTTCTCAGAAAGCTTCTTTCCAGTTTTGAACGGAAGATATTTCCTTTTTCACCATAGCCCTCTATGGGCTTCCAAATATCCCTTTGCCAATTCCACAAGAACAGCCTTAGCGAAAGGCTTCTTGAAGGGAAAGATGTAACTCTGTGAGATGAATTAACAGAACACAGAGAAGTTTCTCAGAAAGCTTCTTTCCAGTTTTGAACGGAAGATATTTCCTTTTTCACCGTAGCCCTCTATGGGCTTCCAAATATCCCTTTGCCAATTCCACAAGAACAGCCTTAGCGAAAGGCTTCTTGAAGGGAAAGATGTAACTCTGTGAGATGAATTAACAGAACACAGAGCAGTTTCTCAGAAAGCTTCTTTCCAGTTTTGAACGGAAGATATTTCCTTTTTCACCGTAGCCCTCTATGGGCTTCCAAATATCCCTTTGCCAATTCCACAAGAACAGCCTTAGCGAAAGGCTTCTTGAAGGGAAAGATGTAACTCTGTGAGATGAATTAACAGAACACAGAGCAGTTTCTCAGAAAGCTTCTTTCCAGTTTTGAACGGAAGATATTTCCTTTTTCACCGTAGCCCTCTATGGGCTTCCAAATATCCCTTTGCCAATTCCACAAGAACAGCCTTAGCGAAAGGCTTCTTGAAGGGAAAGATGTAACTCTGTGAGATGAATTAACAGAACACAGAGCAGTTTCTCAGAAAGCTTCTTTCCAGTTTTGAACGGAAGATATTTCCTTTTTCACCATAGCCCTCTATGGGCTTCCAAATATCCCTTTGCCAATTCCACAAGAACAGCCTTAGCGAAAGGCTTCTTGAAGGGAAAGATGTAACTCTGTGAGATGAATTAACAGAACACAGGGAAGTTTCTCAGAAAGCTTCTTTCCAGTTTTGAACGGAAGATATTTCCTTTTTCACCATAGCCCTCTATGGGCTTCCAAATATCCCTTTGCCAATTCCACAAGAACAGCCTTAGCGAAAGGCTTCTTGAAGGGAAAGATGTAACTCTGTGAGATGAATTAACAGAACACAGAGCAGTTTCTCAGAAAGCTTCTTTCCAGTTTTGAACGGAAGATATTTCCTTTTTCACCATAGCCCTCTATGGGCTTCCAAATATCCCTTTGCCAATTCCACAAGAACAGCCTTAGCGAAAGGCTTCTTGAAGGGAAAGATGTAACTCTGTGAGATGAATTAACAGAACACAGAGCAGTTTCTCAGAAAGCTTCTTTCCAGTTTTGAACGGAAGATATTTCCTTTTTCACCATAGCCCTCTATGGGCTTCCAAATATCCCTTTGCCAATTCCACAAGAACAGCCTTAGCGAAAGGCTTCTTGAAGGGAAAGATGTAACTCTGTGAGATGAATTAACAGAACACAGAGCAGTTTCTCAGAAAGCTTCTTTCCAGTTTTGAACGGAAGATATTTCCTTTTTCACCATAGCCCTCTATGGGCTTCCAAATATCCCTTTGCCAATTCCACAAGAACAGCCTTAGCGAAAGGCTTCTTGAAGGGAAAGATGTAACTCTGTGAGATGAATTAACAGAACACAGAGCAGTTTCTCAGAAAGCTTCTTTCCAGTTTTGAACGGAAGATATTTCCTTTTTCATCATAGCCCTCTATGGGCTTCCAAATATCCCTTTGCCAATTCCACAAGAACAGCCTTAGCGAAAGGCTTCTTGAAGGGAAAGATGTAACTCTGTGAGATGAATTAACAGAACACAGAGCAGTTTCTCAGAAAGCTTCTTTCCAGTTTTGAACGGAAGATATTTCCTTTTTCACCATAGCCCTCTATGGGCTTCCAAATATCCCTTTGCCAATTCCACAAGAACAGCCTTAGCGAAAGGCTTCTTGAAGGGAAAGATGTAACTCTGTGAGATGAATTAACAGAACACAGAGCAGTTTCTCAGAAAGCTTCTTTCCAGTTTTGAACGGAAGATATTTCCTTTTTCACCATAGCCCTCTATGGGCTTCCAAATATCCCTTTGCCAATTACACAAGAACAGCCTTAGCGAAAGGCTTCTTGAAGGGAAAGATGTAACTCTGTGAGATGAATTAACAGAACACAGAGCAGTTTCACAGAAAGCTTCTTTCCAGTTTTGAACGGAAGATATTTCCTTTTTCACCAGAGCCCTCTATGGGCTTCCAAATATCCCTTTGCCAATTCCACAAGAACAGCCTTAGCGAAAGGCTTCTTGAAGGGAAAGATGTAACTCTGTGAGATGAATTAACAGAACACAGAGCAGTTTCTCAGAAAGCTTCTTTCCAGTTTTGAACGGAAGATATTTCCTTTTTCACTATAGCCCTCTATGGGCTTCCAAATATCCCTTTGCCAATTCCACAAGAACAGCCTTAGCGAAAGGCTTCTTGAAGGGAAAGATGTAACTCTGTGAGATGAATGAACAGAACACAGAGCAGTTTCTCAGAAAGCTTCTTTCCAGTTTTGAACGGAAGATATTTCCTTTTTCACCATAGCCCTCTATGGGCTTCCAAATATCCCTTTGCCAATTCCACAAGAACAGCCTTAGCGAAAGGCTTCTTGAAGGGAAAGATGTAACTCTGTGAGATGAATTAACAGAACACAGAGCAGTTTCTCAGAAAGCTTCTTTCCAGTTTTGAACGGAAGATATTTCCTTTTTCACCATAGCCCTCTATGGGCTTCCAAATATCCCTTTGCCAATTCCACAAGAACAGCCTTAGCGAAAGGCTTCTTGAAGGGAAAGATGTAACTCTGTGAGATGAATTAACAGAACACAGAGCAGTTTCTCAGAAAGCTTCTTTCCAGTTTTGAACGGAAGATATTTCCTTTTTCACCATAGCCCTCTATGGGCTTCCAAATATCCCTTTGCCAATTCCACAAGAACAGCCTTAGCGAAAGGCTTCTTGAAGGGAAAGATGTAACTCTGTGAGATGAATTCACAGAACACAGAGCAGTTTCTCAGAAAGCTTCTTTCCAGTTTTGAACGGAAGATATTTCCTTTTTCACCATAGCCCTCTATGGGCTTCCAAATATCCCTTTGCCAATTCCACAAGAACAGCCTTAGCGAAAGGCTTCTTGAAGGGAAAGATGTAACTCTGTGAGATGAATTAACAGAACACAGAGCAGTTTCTCAGAAAGCTTCTTTCCAGTTTTGAACGGAAGATATTTCCTTTTTCACCATAGCCCTCTATGGGCTTCCAAATATCCCTTTGCCAATTCCACAAGAACAGCCTTAGCGAAAGGCTTCTTGAAGGGAAAGATGTAACTCTGTGAGATGAATTAACAGAACACAGAGCAGTTTCTCAGAAAGCTTCTTTCCAGTTTTGAACGGAAGATATTTCCTTTTTCACCGTAGCCCTCTATGGGCTTCCAAATATCCCTTTGCCAATTCCACAAGAACAGCCTTAGCGAAAGGCTTCTTGAAGGGAAAGATGTAACTCTGTGAGATGAATTAACAGAACACAGAGCAGTTTCTCAGAAAGCTTCTTTCCAGTTTTGAACGGAAGATATTTCCTTTTTCACCGTAGCCCTCTATGGGCTTCCAAATATCCCTTTGCCAATTCCACAAGAACAGCCTTAGCGAAAGGCTTCTTGAAGGGAAAGATGTAACTCTGTGAGATGAATTAACAGAACACAGAGCAGTTTCTCAGAAAGCTTCTTTCCAGTTTTGAACGGAAGATATTTCCTTTTTCACCGTAGCCCTCTATGGGCTTCCAAATATCCCTTTGCCAATTCCACAAGAACAGCCTTAGCGAAAGGCTTCTTGAAGGGAAAGATGTAACTCTGTGAGATGAATTAACAGAACACAGAGCAGTTTCTCAGAAAGCTTCTTTCCAGTTTTGAACGGAAGATATTTCCTTTTTCACCGTAGCCCTCTATGGGCTTCCAAATATCCCTTTGCCAATTCCACAAGAACAGCCTTAGCGAAAGGCTTCTTGAAGGGAAAGATGTAACTCTGTGAGATGAATTAACAGAACACAGAGCAGTTTCTCAGAAAGCTTCTTTCCAGTTTTGAACGGAAGATATTTCCTTTTTCACCATAGCCCTCTATGGGCTTCCAAATATCCCTTTGCCAATTCCACAAGAACAGCCTTAGCGAAAGGCTTCTTGAAGGGAAAGATGTAACTCTGTGAGATGAATTAACAGAACACAGAGCAGTTTCTCAGAAAGCTTCTTTCCAGTTTTGAACGGAAGATATTTCCTTTTTCACCATAGCCCTCTATGGGCTTCCAAATATCCCTTTGCCAATTCCACAAGAACAGCCTTAGCGAAAGGCTTCTTGAAGGGAAAGATGTAACTCTGTGAGATGAATTAACAGAACACAGAGAAGTTTCTCAGAAAGCTTCTTTCCAGTTTTGAACGGAAGATATTTCCTTTTTCACCGTAGCCCTCTATGGGCTTCCAAATATCCCTTTGCCAATTCCACAAGAACAGCCTTAGCGAAAGGCTTCTTGAAGGGAAAGATGTAACTCTGTGAGATGAATTAACAGAACACAGAGCAGTTTCTCAGAAAGCTTCTTTCCAGTTTTGAACGGAAGATATTTCCTTTTTCACCGTAGCCCTCTATGGGCTTCCAAATATCCCTTTGCCAATTCCACAAGAACAGCCTTAGCGAAAGGCTTCTTGAAGGGAAAGATGTAACTCTGTGAGATGAATTAACAGAACACAGAGCAGTTTCTCAGAAAGCTTCTTTCCAGTTTTGAACGGAAGATATTTCCTTTTTCACCGTAGCCCTCTATGGGCTTCCAAATATCCCTTTGCCAATTCCACAAGAACAGCCTTAGCGAAAGGCTTCTTGAAGGGAAAGATGTAACTCTGTGAGATGAATTAACAGAACACAGAGCAGTTTCTCAGAAAGCTTCTTTCCAGTTTTGAACGGAAGATATTTCCTTTTTCACCATAGCCCTCTATGGGCTTCCAAATATCCCTTTGCCAATTCCACAAGAACAGCCTTAGCGAAAGGCTTCTTGAAGGGAAAGATGTAACTCTGTGAGATGAATTAACAGAACACAGGGAAGTTTCTCAGAAAGCTTCTTTCCAGTTTTGAACGGAAGATATTTCCTTTTTCACCATAGCCCTCTATGGGCTTCCAAATATCCCTTTGCCAATTCCACAAGAACAGCCTTAGCGAAAGGCTTCTTGAAGGGAAAGATGTAACTCTGTGAGATGAATTAACAGAACACAGAGCAGTTTCTCAGAAAGCTTCTTTCCAGTTTTGAACGGAAGATATTTCCTTTTTCACCATAGCCCTCTATGGGCTTCCAAATATCCCTTTGCCAATTCCACAAGAACAGCCTTAGCGAAAGGCTTCTTGAAGGGAAAGATGTAACTCTGTGAGATGAATTAACACAACACAGAGCAGTTTCTCAGAAAGCTTCTTTCCAGTTTTGAACGGAAGATATTTCCTTTTTCACCATAGCCCTCTATGGGCTTCCAAATATCCCTTTGCCAATTCCACAAGAACAGCCTTAGCGAAAGGCTTCTTGAAGGGAAAGATGTAACTCTGTGAGATGAATTAACAGAACACAGAGCAGTTTCTCAGAAAGCTTCTTTCCAGTTTTGAACGGAAGATATTTCCTTTTTCACCGTAGCCCTCTATGGGCTTCCAAATATCCCTTTGCCAATTCCACAAGAACAGCCTTAGCGAAAGGCTTCTTGAAGGGAAAGATGTAACTCTGTGAGATGAATTAACAGAACACAGAGCAGTTTCTCAGAAAGCTTCTTTCCAGTTTTGAACGGAAGATATTTCCTTTTTCACCGTAGCCCTCTATGGGCTTCCAAATATCCCTTTGCCAATTCCACAAGAACAGCCTTAGCGAAAGGCTTCTTGAAGGGAAAGATGTAACTCTGTGAGATGAATTAACAGAACACAGAGCAGTTTCTCAGAAAGCTTCTTTCCAGTTTTGAACTGAAGATATTTCCTTTTTCACCATAGCCCTCTATGGGCTTCCAAATATCCCTTTGCCAATTCCACAAGAACAGCCTTAGCGAAAGGCTTCTTGAAGGGAAAGATGTAACTCTGTGAGATGAATTAACAGAACACAGAGCAGTTTCTCAGAAAGCTACTTTCCAGTTTTGAACGGAAGATATTTCCTTTTTCACCATAGCCCTCTATGGGCTTCCAAATATCCCTTTGCCAATTCCACAAGAACAGCCTTAGCGAAAGGCTTCTTGAAGGGAAAGATGTAACTCTGTGAGATGAATTAACAGAACACAGAGCAGTTTCTCAGAAAGCTTTTTCCAGTTTTGAACGGAAGATATTTCCTTTTTCACCATAGCCCTCTATGGGCTTCCAAATATCCCTTTGCCAATTCCACAAGAACAGCCTTAGCGAAAGGCTTCTTGAAGGGAAAGATGTAACTCTGTGAGATGAATTAACAGAACACAGAGCAGTTTCTCAGAAAGCTTCTTTCCAGTTTTGAACGGAAGATATTTCCTTTTTCACCATAGCCCTCTATGGGCTTCCAAATATCCCTTTGCCAATTCCACAAGAACAGCCTTAGCGAAAGGCTTCTTGAAGGGAAAGATGTAACAGTGAGATGAATTAACAGAACACAGAGCAGTTTCTCAGAAAGCTTCTTTCCAGTTTTGAACGGAAGATATTTCCTTTTTCACCGTAGCCCTCTATGGGCTTCCAAATATCCCTTTGCCAATTCCACAAGAACAGCCTTAGCGAAAGGCTTCTTGAAGGGAAAGATGTAACTCTGTGAGATGAATTAACAGAACACAGAGCAGTTTCCCAGAAAGCTTCTTTCCAGTTTTGAACGGAAGATATTTCCTTTTTCACCGTAGCCCTCTATGGGCTTCCGAATATCCCTTTGCCAATTCCACAAGAACAGCCTTAGCGAAAGGCTTCTTGAAGGGAAAGATGTAACTCTGTGAGATGAATTAACAGAACACAGAGCAGTTTCTCAGAAAGCTTCTTTCCAGTTTTGAACGGAAGATATTTCCTTTTTCACCGTAGCCCTCTATGGGCTTCCAAATATCCCTTTGCCAATTCCACAAGAACAGCCTTAGCGAAAGGCTTCTTGAAGGGAAAGATGTAACTCTGTGAGATGAATTAACAGAACACAGAGCAGTTTCTCAGAAAGCTTCTTTCCAGTTTTGAACGGAAGATATTTCCTTTTTCACCATAGCCCTCTATGGGCTTCCAAATATCCCTTTGCCAATTCCACAAGAACAGCCTTAGCGAAAGGCTTCTTGCAGGGAAAGATGTAACTCTGTGAGATGAATTAACAGAACACAGAGCAGTTTCTCAGAAAGCTTCTTTCCAGTTTTGAACGGAAGATATTTCCTTTTTCACCGTAGCCCTCTATGGGCTTCCAAATATCCCTTTGCCAATTCCACAAGAACAGCCTTAGCGAAAGGCTTCTTGAAGGGAAAGATGTAACTCTGTGAGATGAATTAACAGAACACAGAGCAGTTTCTCAGAAAGCTTCTTTCCAGTTTTGAACGGAAGATATTTCCTTTTTCACCATAGCCCTCTATGGGCTTCCAAATATCCCTTTGCCAATTCCACAAGAACAGCCTTAGCGAAAGGCTTCTTGAAGGGAAAGATGTAACTCTGTGAGATGAATTAACAGAACACAGAGCAGTTTCTCAGAAAGCTTCTTTCCAGTTTTGAACGGAAGATATTTCCTTTTTCACCATAGCCCTCTATGGGCTTCCAAATATCCCTTTGCCAATTCCACAAGAACAGCCTTAGCGAAAGGCTTCTTGAAGGGAAAGATGTAACTCTGTGAGATGAATTAACAGAACACAGAGCAGTTTCTCAGAAAGCTTCTTTCCAGTTTTGAACGGAAGATATTTCCTTTTTCACCATAGCCCTCTATGGGCTTCCAAATATCCCTTTGCCAATTCCACAAGAACAGCCTTAGCGAAAGGCTTCTTGAAGGGAAAGATGTAACTCTGTGAGATGAATTAACAGAACACAGAGCAGTTTCTCAGAAAGCTTCTTTCCAGTTTTGAACGGAAGATATTTCCTTTTTCACCATAGCCCTCTATGGGCTTCCAAATATCCCTTTGCCAATTCCACAAGAACAGCCTTAGCGAAAGGCTTCTTGAAGGGAAAGATGTAACTCTGTGAGATGAATTAACAGAACACCGAGCAGTTTCTCAGAAAGCTTCTTTCCAGTTTTGAACGGAAGATATTTCCTTTTTCACCATAGCCCTCTATGGGCTTCCAAATATCCCTTTGCCAATTCCACAAGAACAGCCTTAGCGAAAGGCTTCTTGAAGGGAAAGATGTAACTCTGTGAGATGAATTAACAGAACACAGAGCAGTTTCTCAGAAAGCTTCTTTCCAGTTTTGAACGGAAGATATTTCCTTTTTCACCATAGCCCTCTATGGGCTTCCAAATATCCCTTTGCCAATTCCACAAGAACAGCCTTAGCGAAAGGCTTCTTGAAGGGAAAGATGTAACAGTGAGATGAATTAACAGAACACAGAGCAGTTTCTCAGAAAGCTTCTTTCCAGTTTTGAACGGAAGATATTTCCTTTTTCACCGTAGCCCTCTATGGGCTTCCAAATATCCCTTTGCCAATTCCACAAGAACAGCCTTAGCGAAAGGCTTCTTGAAGGGAAAGATGTAACTCTGTGAGATGAATTAACAGAACACAGAGCAGTTTCTCAGAAAGCTTCTTTCCAGTTTTGAACGGAAGATATTTCCTTTTTCACCGTAGCCCTCTATGGGCTTCCGAATATCCCTTTGCCAATTCCACAAGAACAGCCTTAGCGAAAGGCTTCTTGAAGGGAAAGATGTAACTCTGTGAGATGAATTAACAGAACACAGAGCAGTTTCTCAGAAAGCTTCTTTCCAGTTTTGAACGGAAGATATTTCCTTTTTCACCGTAGCCCTCTATGGGCTTCCAAATATCCCTTTGCCAATTCCACAAGAACAGCCTTAGCGAAAGGCTTCTTGAAGGGAAAGATGTAACTCTGTGAGATGAATTAACAGAACACAGAGCAGTTTCTCAGAAAGCTTCTTTCCAGTTTTGAACGGAAGATATTTCCTTTTTCACCATAGCCCTCTATGGGCTTCCAAATATCCCTTTGCCAATTCCACAAGAACAGCCTTAGCGAAAGGCTTCTTGAAGGGAAAGATGTAACTCTGTGAGATGAATTAACAGAACACAGAGCAGTTTCTCAGAAAGCTTCTTTCCAGTTTTGAACGGAAGATATTTCCTTTTTCACCGTAGCCCTCTATGGGCTTCCAAATATCCCTTTGCCAATTCCACAAGAACAGCCTTAGCGAAAGGCTTCTTGAAGGGAAAGATGTAACTCTGTGAGATGAATGAACAGAACACAGAGCAGTTTCTCAGAAAGCTTCTTTCCAGTTTTGAACGGAAGATATTTCCTTTTTCACCATAGCCCTCTATGGGCTTCCAAATATCCCTTTGCCAATTCCACAAGAACAGCCTTAGCGAAAGGCTTCTTGAAGGGAAAGATGTAACTCTGTGAGATGAATTAACAGAACACAGAGCAGTTTCTCAGAAAGCTTCTTTCCAGTTTTGAACGGAAGATATTTCCTTTTTCACCATAGCCCTCTATGGGCTTCCAAATATCCCTTTGCCAACTCCACAAGAACAGCCTTAGCGAAAGGCTTCTTGAAGGGAAAGATGTAACTCTGTGAGATGAATTAACAGAACAAAGAGCAGTTTCTCAGAAAGCTTCTTTCCAGTTTTGAACGGAAAATATTTCCTTTTTCACCATAGCCCTCTATGGGCTTCCAAATATCCCTTTGCCAATTCCAAAAGAAGAGCCTTAGCGAAAGGCTTCTTGAAGGAAAAGATGTAACTCTCTGAGATGAATTAACAGAACACAGAGCAGTTTCTCAGAAAGCTTCTTTCCAGTTTTGAACGGAAGATATTTCCTTTTTCACCATAGCCCTCTGTGGGCTTCCAAATATCCCTTGCCAATTCCACAAGAACAGCCTTAGCGAAAGGCTTCTTGAAGGGAAAGATGTAACTCTGTGAGATGAATTAACAGAGCACAGAGCAGTTTCTCAGAAAGCTTCTTTCCAGTTTTGAACGGAAGATATTTCCTTTTTCACCATAGCCCTCTATGGGCTTCCAAATATCCCTTTGCCAATTCCACAAGAACAGCCTTAGCGAAAGGCTTCTTGAAGGGAAAGATGTAACTCTGTGAGATGAATTAACAGAACACAGAGCAGTTTCTCAGAAAGCTTCTTTCCAGTTTTGAACGGAAGATATTTCCTTTTTCACCATAGCCCTCTATGGGCTTCCAAATATCCCTTTGCCAATTCCACAAGAACAGCCTTAGCGAAAGGCTTCTTGAAGGGAAAGATGTAACTCTGTGAGATGAATTAACAGAACACAGAGCAGTTTCTCAGAAAGCTTCTTTCCAGTTTTGAACGGAAGATATTTCCTTTTTCACCATAGCCCTCTATGGGCTTCCAAATATCCCTTTGCCAATTACACAAGAACAGCCTTAGCGAAAGGCTTCTTGAAGGGAAAGATGTAACTCTGTGAGATGAATTAACAGAACACCGAGCAGTTTCTCAGAAAGCTTCTTTCCAGTTTTGAACGGAAGATATTTCCTTTTTCACCATAGCCCTCTATGGGCTTCCAAATATCCCTTTGCCAATTCCACAAGAACAGCCTTAGCGAAAGGCTTCTTGAAGGGAAAGATGTAACTCTGTGAGATGAATTAACAGAACACAGGGCAGTTTCTCAGAAAGCTTCTTTCCAGTTTTGAACGGAAGATATTTCCTTTTTCACCATAGCCCTCTATGGGCTTCCAAATATCCCTTTGCCAATTCCACAAGAACAGCCTTAGCGAAAGGCTTCTTGAAGGGAAAGATGTAACTCTGTGAGATGAATTAACAGAACACAGAGCAGTTTCTCAGAAAGCTTCTTTCCAGTTTTGAACGGAAGATATTTCCTTTTTCACCATAGCCCTCTATGGGCTTCCAAATATCCCTTTGCCAATTCCACAAGAACAGCCTTAGCGAAAGGCTTCTTGAAGGGAAAGATGTAACTCTGTGAGATGAATTAACAGAACACAGAGCAGTTTCTCAGAAAGCTTCTTTCCAGTTTTGAACGGAAGATATTTCCTTTTTCACCATAGCCCTCTATGGGCTTCCAAATATCCCTTTGCCAACTCCACAAGAACAGCCTTAGCGAAAGGCTTCTTGAAGGGAAAGATGTAACTCTGTGAGATGAATTAACAGAACACAGAGCAGTTTCTCAGAAAGCTTCTTTCCAGTTTTGAACGGAAAATATTTCCTTTTTCACCATAGCCCTCTATGGGCTTCCAAATATCCCTTTGCCAATTCCAAAAGAAGAGCCTTAGCGAAAGGCTTCTTGAAGGAAAAGATGTAACTCTCTGAGATGAATTAACAGAACACAGAGCAGTTTCTCAGAAAGCTTCTTTCCAGTTTTGAACGGAAGATATTTCCTTTTTCACCATAGCCCTCTATGGGCTTCCAAATATCCCTTTGCCAATTCCACAAGAACAGCCTTAGCGAAAGGCTTCTTGAAGGGAAAGATGTAACTCTGTGAGATGAATTAACAGAACACAGAGCAGTTTCTCAGAAAGCTTCTTTCCAGTTTTGAACGGAAGATATTTCCTTTTTCACCGTAGCCCTCTATGGGCTTCCAAATATCCCTTTGCCAATTCCACAAGAACAGCCTTAGCGAAAGGCTTCTTGAAGGGAAAGATGTAACTCTGTGAGATGAATTAACAGAACACAGAGCAGTTTCTCAGAAAGCTTCTTTCCAGTTTTGAACGGAAGATATTTCCTTTTTCACCATAGCCCTCTATGGGCTTCCAAATATCCCTTTGCCAATTCCACAAGAACAGCCTTAGCGAAAGGCTTCTTGAAGGGAAAGATGTAACTCTGTGAGATGAATTAACAGAACACAGAGCAGTTTCTCAGAAAGCTTCTTTCCAGTTTTGAACGGAAGATATTTCCTTTTTCACCATAGCCCTCTATGGGCTTCCAAATATCCCTTTGCCAATTCCACAAGAACAGCCTTAGCGAAAGGCTTCTTGAAGGGAAAGATGTAACTCTGTGAGATGAATTAACAGAACACAGAGCAGTTTCTCAGAAAGCTTCTTTCCAGTTTTGAACGGAAGATATTTCCTTTTTCACCATAGCCCTCTATGGGCTTCCAAATATCCCTTTGCCAATTCCACAAGAACAGCCTTAGCGAAAGGCTTCTTGAAGGGAAAGATGTAACTGTGAGATGAATTAACAGAACACAGAGCAGTTTCTCAGAAAGCTTCTTTCCAGTTTTGAACGGAAGATATTTCCTTTTTCACCGTAGCCCTCTATGGGCTTCCAAATATCCCTTTGCCAATTCCACAAGAACAGTCTTAGCGAAAGGCTTCTTGAAGGGAAAGATGTAACTCTGTGAGATGAATTAACAGAACACAGAGCAGTTTCTCAGAAAGCTTCTTTCCAGTTTTGAACGGAAGATATTTCCTTTTTTACCGTAGCCCTCTATGGGCTTCCAAATATCCCTTTGCCAATTCCACAAGAACAGCCTTAGCGAAAGGCTTCTTGAAGGGAAAGATGTAACTCTGTGAGATGAATTAACAGAACACAGAGCAGTTTCTCAGAAAGCTTCTTTCCAGTTTTGAACGGAAGATATTTCCTTTTTCACCATAGCCCTCTATGGGCTTCCAAATATCCCTTTGTCAATTCCACAAGAACAGCCTTAGCGAAAGGCTTCTTGAAGGGAAAGATGTAACTCTGTGAGATGAATTAACAGAACACAGAGCAGTTTCTCAGAAAGCTTCTTTCCAGTTTTGAACGGAAGATATTTCCTTTTTCACCATAGCCCTCTATGGGCTTCCAAATATCCCTTTGCCAATTCCACAAGAACAGCCTTAGCGAAAGGCTTCTTGAAGGGAAAGATGTAACTCTGTGAGATGAATTAACAGAACACAGAGCAGTTTCTCAGAAAGCTTCTTTCCAGTTTTGAACGGAAGATATTTCCTTTTTCACCATAGCCCTCTAAGGGCTTCCAAATATCCCTTTGCCAATTCCACAAGAACAGCCTTAGCGAAAGGCTTCTTGAAGGGAAAGATGTAACTCTGTGAGATGAATTAACAGAACACAGAGCAGTTTCTCAGAAAGCTTCTTTCCAGTTTTGAACGGAAGATATTTCCTTTTTCACCATAGCCCTCTATGGGCTTCCAAATATCCCTTTGCCAACTCCACAAGAACAGCCTTAGCGAAAGGCTTCTTGAAGGGAAAGATGTAACTCTGTGAGATGAATTAACAGAACACAGAGCAGTTTCTCAGAAAGCTTCTTTCCAGTTTTGAACGGAAGATATTTCCTTTTTCACCATAGCCCTCTATGGGCTTCCAAATATCCCTTTGCCAATTCCACAAGAACAGCCTTAGCGAAAGGCTTCTTGAAGGGAAAGATGTAACTCTGTGAGATGAATTAACAGAACACAGAGCAGTTTCTCAGAAAGCTTCTTTCCAGTTTTGAACGGAAGATATTTCCTTTTTCACCATAGCCCTCTATGGGCTTCCAAATATCCCTTTGCCAATTCCACAAGAACAGCCTTAGCGAAAGGCTTCTTGAAGGGAAAGATGTAACTCTGTGAGATGAATTAACAGAACACAGAGCAGTTTCTCAGAAAGCTTCTTTCCAGTTTTGAACGGAAGATATTTCCTTTTTCACCATAGCCCTCTATGGGCTTCCAAATATCCTTTTGCCAATTCCACAAGAACAGCCTTAGCGAAAGGCTTCTTGAAGGGAAAGATGTAACTCTGTGAGATGAATTAACAGAACACAGGGCAGTTTCTCAGAAAGCTTCTTTCCAGTTTTGAACGGAAGATATTTCCTTTTTCACCATAGCCCTCTATGGGCTTCCAAATATCCCTTTGCCAATTCCACAAGAACAGCCTTAGCGAAAGGCTTCTTGAAGGGAAAGATGTAACTCTGTGAGATGAATTAACAGAACACAGAGCAGTTTCTCAGAAAGCTTCTTTCCAGTTTTGAACGGAAGATATTTCCTTTTTCACCATAGCCCTCTATGGGCTTCCAAATATCCCTTTGCCAATTCCACAAGAACAGCCTTAGCGAAAGGCTTCTTGAAGGGAAAGATGTAACTCTGTGAGATGAATTAACAGAACACAGAGCAGTTTCTCAGAAAGCTTCTTTCCAGTTTTGAACGGAAGATATTTCCTTTTTCACCATAGCCCTCTATGGGCTTCCAAATATCCCTTTGCCAACTCCACAAGAACAGCCTTAGCGAAAGGCTTCTTGAAGGGAAAGATGTAACTCTGTGAGATGAATTAACAGAACACAGGGCAGTTTCTCAGAAAGCTTCTTTCCAGTTTTGAACGGAAGATATTTCCTTTTTCACCATAGCCCTCTATGGGCTTCCAAATATCCCTTTGCCAATTCCACAAGAACAGCCTTAGCGAAAGGCTTCTTGAAGGGAAAGATGTAACTCTGTGAGATGAATTAACAGAACACAGAGCAGTTTCTCAGAAAGCTTCTTTCCAGTTTTGAACGGAAGATATTTCCTTTTTCACCATAGCCCTCTATGGGCTTCCAAATATCCCTTTGCCAATTCCACAAGAACAGCCTTAGCGAAAGGCTTCTTGAAGGGAAAGATGTAACTCTGTGAGATGAATTAACAGAACACAGAGCAGTTTCTCAGAAAGCTTCTTTCCAGTTTTGAACGGAAGATATTTCCTTTTTCACCATAGCCCTCTATGGGCTTCCAAATATCCCTTTGCCAACTCCACAAGAACAGCCTTAGCGAAAGGCTTCTTGAAGGGAAAGATGTAACTCTGTGAGATGAATTAACAGAACACAGAGCAGTTTCTCAGAAAGATTCTTTCCAGTTTTGAACGGAAGATATTTCCTTTTTCACCATAGCCCTCTATGGCCTTCCAAATATCCCTTTGCCAATTCCACAAGAACAGCCTTAGCGAACGGCTTCTTGAAGGGAAAGATGTAACTCTGTGAGATGAATTAACAGAACACAGAGCAGTTTCTCAGAAAGCTTCTTTCCAGTTTTGAACGGAAGATATTTCCTTTTTCACCATAGCCCTCTATGGGCTTCCAAATATCCCTTTGCCAATTCCACAAGAACAGCCTTAGCGAAAGGCTTCTTGAAGGGAAAGATGTAACTGTGAGATGAATTAACAGAACACAGAGCAGTTTCTCAGAAAGCTTCTTTCCAGTTTTGAACGGAAGATATTTCCTTTTTCACCGTAGCCCTCTATGGGCTTCCAAATATCCCTTTGCCAATTCCACAAGAACAGCCTTAGCGAAAGGCTTCTTGAAGGGAAAGATGTAACTCTGTGAGATGAATTAACAGAACACAGAGCAGTTTCTCAGAAAGCTTCTTTCCAGTTTTGAACGGAAGATATTTCCTTTTTTACCGTAGCCCTCTATGGGCTTCCAAATATCCCTTTGCCAATTCCACAAGAACAGCCTTAGCGAAAGGCTTCTTGAAGGGAAAGATGTAACTCTGTGAGATGAATTAACAGAACACAGAGCAGTTTCTCAGAAAGCTTCTTTCCAGTTTTGAACGGAAGATATTTCCTTTTTCACCATAGCCCTCTATGGGCTTCCAAATATCCCTTTGTCAATTCCACAAGAACAGCCTTAGCGAAAGGCTTCTTGAAGGGAAAGATGTAACTCTGTGAGATGAATTAACAGAACACAGAGCAGTTTCTCAGAAAGCTTCTTTCCAGTTTTGAACGGAAGATATTTCCTTTTTCACCATAGCCCTCTATGGGCTTCCAAATATCCCTTTGCCAATTCCACAAGAACAGCCTTAGCGAAAGGCTTCTTGAAGGGAAAGATGTAACTCTGTGAGATGAATTAACAGAACACAGAGCAGTTTCTCAGAAAGCTTCTTTCCAGTTTTGAACGGAAGATATTTCCTTTTTCACCATAGCCCTCTATGGGCTTCCAAATATCCCTTTGCCAATTCCACAAGAACAGCCTTAGCGAAAGGCTTCTTGAAGGGAAAGATGTAACTCTGTGAGATGAATTAACAGAACACAGAGCAGTTTCTCAGAAAGCTTCTTTCCAGTTTTGAACGGAAGATATTTCCTTTTTCACCATAGCCCTCTATGGGCTTCCAAATATCCCTTTGCCAACTCCACAAGAACAGCCTTAGCGAAAGGCTTCTTGAAGGGAAAGATGTAACTCTGTGAGATGAATTAACAGAACACAGAGCAGTTTCTCAGAAAGCTTCTTTCCAGTTTTGAACGGAAGATATTTCCTTTTTCACCATAGCCCTCTATGGGCTTCCAAATATCCCTTTGCCAATTCCACAAGAACAGCCTTAGCGAAAGGCTTCTTGAAGGGAAAGATGTAACTCTGTGAGATGAATTAACAGAACACAGAGCAGTTTCTCAGAAAGCTTCTTTCCAGTTTTGAACGGAAGATATTTCCTTTTTCACCATAGCCCTCTATGGGCTTCCAAATATCCCTTTGCCAATTCCACAAGAACAGCCTTAGCGAAAGGCTTCTTGAAGGGAAAGATGTAACTCTGTGAGATGAATTAACAGAACACAGAGCAGTTTCTCAGAAAGCTTCTTTCCAGTTTTGAACGGAAGATATTTCCTTTTTCACCATAGCCCTCTATGGGCTTCCAAATATCCTTTTGCCAATTCCACAAGAACAGCCTTAGCGAAAGGCTTCTTGAAGGGAAAGATGTAACTCTGTGAGATGAATTAACAGAACACAGGGCAGTTTCTCAGAAAGCTTCTTTCCAGTTTTGAACGGAAGATATTTCCTTTTTCACCATAGCCCTCTATGGGCTTCCAAATATCCCTTTGCCAATTCCACAAGAACAGCCTTAGCGAAAGGCTTCTTGAAGGGAAAGATGTAACTCTGTGAGATGAATTAACAGAACACAGAGCAGTTTCTCAGAAAGCTTCTTTCCAGTTTTGAACGGAAGATATTTCCTTTTTCACCATAGCCCTCTATGGGCTTCCAAATATCCCTTTGCCAATTCCACAAGAACAGCCTTAGCGAAAGGCTTCTTGAAGGGAAAGATGTAACTCTGTGAGATGAATTAACAGAACACAGAGCAGTTTCTCAGAAAGCTTCTTTCCAGTTTTGAACGGAAGATATTTCCTTTTTCACCATAGCCCTCTATGGGCTTCCAAATATCCCTTTGCCAACTCCACAAGAACAGCCTTAGCGAAAGGCTTCTTGAAGGGAAAGATGTAACTCTGTGAGATGAATTAACAGAACACAGAGCAGTTTCTCAGAAAGCTTCTTTCCAGTTTTGAACGGAAGATATTTCCTTTTTCACCTTAGCCCTCTATGGGCTTCCAAATATCCCTTTGCCAATTCCACAAGAACAGCCTTAGCGAAAGGCTTCTTGAAGGGAAAGATGTAACTCTGTGAGATGAATTAACAGAACACAGAGCAGTTTCTCAGAAAGCTTCTTTCCAGTTTTGAACGGAAGATATTTCCTTTTTCACCATAGCCCTCTATGGGCTTCCAAATATCCCTTTGCCAATTCCACAAGAACAGCCTTAGCGAAAGGCTTCTTGAAGGGAAAGATGTAACTCTGTGAGATGAATTAACAGAACACAGGGCAGTTTCTCAGAAAGCTTCTTTCCAGTTTTGAACGGAAGATATTTCCTTTTTCACCGTAGCCCTCTATGGGCTTCCAAATATCCCTTTGCCAACTCCACAAGAACAGCCTTAGCGAAAGGCTTCTTGAAGGGAAAGATGTAACTCTGTGAGATGAATTAACAGATCACAGGGCAGTATCTCAGAAAGCTTCTTTCCAGTTTTGAACGGAAGATATTTCCTTTTTCACCATAGCCCTCTATGGGCTTCCAAATATCCCTTTGCCAATTCCACAAGAACAGCCTTAGCGAAAGGCTTCTTGAAGGGAAAGATGTAACTGTGAGATGAATTAACAGAACACAGAGCAGTTTCTCAGAAAGCTTCTTTCCAGTTTTGAACGGAAGATATTTCCTTTTTCACCGTAGCCCTCTATGGGCTTCCAAATATCCCTTTGCCAATTCCACAAGAACAGCCTTAGCGAAAGGCTTCTTGAAGGGAAAGATGTAACTCTGTGAGATGAATTAACAGAACACAGAGCAGTTTCTCAGAAAGCTTCTTTCCAGTTTTGAACGGAAGATATTTCCTTTTTTACCGTAGCCCTCTATGGGCTTCCAAATATCCCTTTGCCAATTCCACAAGAACAGCCTTAGCGAAAGGCTTCTTGAAGGGAAAGATGTAACTCTGTGAGATGAATTAACAGAACACAGAGCAGTTTCTCAGAAAGCTTCTTTCCAGTTTTGAACGGAAGATATTTCCTTTTTCACCGTAGCCCTCTATGGGCTTCCAAATATCCCTTTGTCAATTCCACAAGAACAGCCTTAGCGAAAGGCTTCTTGAAGGGAAAGATGTAACTCTGTGAGATGAATTAACAGAACACAGAGCAGTTTCTCAGAAAGCTTCTTTCCAGTTTTGAACGGAAGATATTTCCTTTTTCACCATAGCCCTCTATGGGCTTCCAAATATCCCTTTGCCAATTCCACAAGAACAGCCTTAGCGAAAGGCTTCTTGAAGGGAAAGATGTAACTCTGTGAGATGAATTAACAGAACACAGAGCAGTTTCTCAGAAAGCTTCTTTCCAGTTTTGAACGGAAGATATTTCCTTTTTCACCATAGCCCTCTATGGGCTTCCAAATATCCCTTTGCCAAGTCCACAAGAACAGCCTTAGCGAAAGGCTTCTTGAAGGGAAAGATGTAACTCTGTGAGATGAATTAACAGAACACAGAGCAGTTTCTCAGAAAGATTCTTTCCAGTTTTGAACGGAAGATATTTCCTTTTTCACCATAGCCCTCTATGGGCTTCCAAATATCCCTTTGCCAACTCCACAAGAACAGCCTTAGCGAAAGGCTTCTTGAAGGGAAAGATGTAACTCTGTGAGATGAATTAACAGAACACAGAGCAGTTTCTCAGAAAGCTTCTTTCCAGTTTTGAACGGAAGATATTTCCTTTTTCACCATAGCCCTCTATGGGCTTCCAAATATCCCTTTGCCAATTCCACAAGAACAGCCTTAGCGAAAGGCTTCTTGAAGGGAAAGATGTAACTCTGTGAGATGAATTAACAGAACACAGAGCAGTTTCTCAGAAAGCTTCTTTCCAGTTTTGAACGGAAGATATTTCCTTTTTCACCATAGCCCTCTATGGGCTTCCAAATATCCCTTTGCCAATTCCACAAGAACAGCCTTAGCGAAAGGCTTCTTGAAGGGAAAGATGTAACTCTGTGAGATGAATTAACAGAACACAGAGCAGTTTCTCAGAAAGCTTCTTTCCAGTTTTGAACGGAAGATATTTCCTTTTTCACCATAGCCCCCTATGGGCTTCGAAATATCCCTTTGCCAATTCCACAAGAACAGCCTTAGCGAAAGGCTTCTTGAAGGGAAAGATGTAACTCTGTGAGATGAATTAACAGAACACAGAGCAGTTTCTCAGAAAGCTTCTTTCCAGTTTTGAACGGAAGATATTTCCTTTTTCACCATAGCCCTCTATGGGCTTCCAAATATCCCTTTGCCAATTCCACAAGAACAGCCTTAGCGAAAGGCTTCTTGAAGGGAAAGATGTAACTCTGTGAGATGAATTAACAGAACACAGAGCAGTTTCTCAGAAAGCTTCTTTCCAGTTTTGAACGGAAGATATTTCCTTTTTCACCATAGCCCTCTATGGGCTTCCAAATATCCCTTTGCCAATTCCACAAGAACAGCCTTAGCGAAAGGCTTCTTGAAGGGAAAGATGTAACTCTGTGAGATGAATTAACAGAACACAGAGCAGTTTCTCAGAAAGCTTCTTTCCAGTTTTGAACGGAAGATATTTCCTTTTTCACCATAGCCCTCTATGGGCTTCCAAATATCCCTTTGCCAATTCCACAAGAACAGCCTTAGCGAAAGGCTTCTTGAAGGGAAAGATGTAACTCTGTGAGATGAATTAACAGAACACAGAGCAGTTTCTCAGAAAGCTTCTTTCCAGTTTTGAACGGAAGATATTTCCTTTTTCACCATAGCCCTCTATGGGCTTCCAAATATCCCTTTGCCAATTCCACAAGAACAGCCTTAGCGAAAGGCTTCTTGAAGGGAAAGATGTAACTCTGTGAGATGAATTAACAGAACACAGAGCAGTTTCTCAGAAAGCTTCTTTCCAGTTTTGAACGGAAGATATTTCCTTTTTCACCATAGCCCTCTATGGGCTTCCAAATATCCCTTTGCCAATTCCACAAGAACAGCCTTAGCGAAAGGCTTCTTGAAGGGAAAGATGTAACTCTGTGAGATGATTTAACAGAACACAGAGCAGTTTCTCAGAAAGCTTCTTTCCAGTTTTGAACGGAAGATATTTCCTTTTTCACCGTAGCCCTCTATGGGCTTCCAAATATCCCTTTGCCAATTCCACAAGAACAGCCTTAGCGAAAGGCTTCTTGAAGGGAAAGATGTAACTCTGTGAGATGAATTAACAGAACACAGAGCAGTTTCTCAGAAAGCTTCTTTCCAGTTTTGAACGGAAGATATTTCCTTTTTCACCATAGCCCTCTATGGGCTTCCAAATATCCCTTTGCCAATTCCACAAGAACAGCTTTAGCGAAAGGCTTCTTGAAGGGAAAGATGTAACTCTGTGAGATGAATTAACAGAACACAGAGCAGTTTCTCAGAAAGCTTCTTTCCAGTTTTGAACGGAAGATATTTCCTTTTTCACCATAGCCCTCTATGGGCTTCCAAATATCCCTTTGCCAATTCCACAAGAACAGCCTTAGCGAAAGGCTTCTTGAAGGGAAAGATGTAACTCTGTGAGATGAATTAACAGAACACAGAGCAGTTTCTCAGAAAGCTTCTTTCCAGTTTTGAACGGAAGATATTTCCTTTTTCACCATAGCCCTCTATGGGCTTCCAAATATCCCTTTGCCAATTCCACAAGAACAGCCTTAGCGAAAGGCTTCTTGAAGGGAAAGATGTAACTCTGTGAGATGAATTAACAGAACACAGAGCAGTTTCTCAGAAAGCTTCTTTCCAGTTTTGAACGGAAGATATTTCCTTTTTCACCATAGCCCTCTATGGGCTTCCAAATATCCCTTTGCCAATTCCACAAGAACAGCCTTAGCGAAAGGCTTCTTGAAGGGAAAGATGTAACTCTGTGAGATGAATTAACAGAACACAGAGCAGTTTCTCAGAAAGCTTCTTTACAGTTTTGAACGGAAGATATTTCCTTTTTCACCATAGCCCTCTATGGGCTTCCAAATATCCCTTTGCCAATTCCACAAGAACAGCCTTAGCGAAAGGCTTCTTGAAGGGAAAGATGTAACTCTGTGAGATGAATTAACAGAACACAGAGCAGTTTCTCAGAAAGCTTCTTTCCAGTTTTGAACGGAAGATATTTCCTTTTTCACCATAGCCCTCTATGGGCTTCCAAATATCCCTTTGCCAATTCCACAAGAACAGCCTTAGCGAAAGGCTTCTTGAAGGGAAAGATGTAACTCTGTGAGATGAATTAACAGAACACAGAGCAGTTTCTCAGAAAGCTTCTTTCCAGTTTTGAACGGAAGATATTTCCTTTTTCACCATAGCCCTCTATGGGCTTCCAAATATCCCTTTGCCAATTCCACAAGAACAGCCTTAGCGAAAGGCTTCTTGAAGGGAAAGATGTAACTCTGTGAGATGAATTAACAGAACACAGAGCAGTTTCTCAGAAAGCTTCTTTCCAGTTTTGAACGGAAGATATTTCCTTTTTCATCATAGCCCTCTATGGGCTTCCAAATATCCCTTTGCCAATTCCACAAGAACAGCCTTAGCGAAAGGCTTCTTGAAGGGAAAGATGTAACTCTGTGAGATGAATTAACAGAACACAGAGCAGTTTCTCAGAAAGCTTCTTTCCAGTTTTGAACGGAAGATATTTCCTTTTTCACCATAGCCCTCTATGGGCTTCCAAATATCCCTTTGCCAATTCCACAAGAACAGCCTTAGCGAAAGGCTTCTTGAAGGGAAAGATGTAACTCTGTGAGATGAATTAACAGAACACAGAGCAGTTTCTCAGAAAGCTTCTTTCCAGTTTTGAACGGAAGATATTTCCTTTTTCACCATAGCCCTCTATGGGCTTCCAAATATCCCTTTGCCAATTCCACAAGAACAGCCTTAGCGAAAGGCTTCTTGAAGGGAAAGATGTAACTCTGTGAGATGAATTAACAGAACACAGAGCAGTTTCACAGAAAGCTTCTTTCCAGTTTTGAACGGAAGATATTTCCTTTTTCACCAGAGCCCTCTATGGGCTTCCAAATATCCCTTTGCCAATTCCACAAGAACAGCCTTAGCGAAAGGCTTCTTGAAGGGAAAGATGTAACTCTGTGAGATGAATTAACAGAACACAGAGCAGTTTCTCAGAAAGCTTCTTTCCAGTTTTGAACGGAAGATATTTCCTTTTTCACTATAGCCCTCTATGGGCTTCCAAATATCCCTTTGCCAATTCCACAAGAACAGCCTTAGCGAAAGGCTTCTTGAAGGGAAAGATGTAACTCTGTGAGATGAATGAACAGAACACAGAGCAGTTTCTCAGAAAGCTTCTTTCCAGTTTTGAACGGAAGATATTTCCTTTTTCACCATAGCCCTCTATGGGCTTCCAAATATCCCTTTGCCAATTCCACAAGAACAGCCTTAGCGAAAGGCTTCTTGAAGGGAAAGATGTAACTCTGTGAGATGAATTAACAGAACACAGAGCAGTTTCTCAGAAAGCTTCTTTCCAGTTTTGAACGGAAGATATTTCCTTTTTCACCATAGCCCTCTATGGGCTTCCAAATATCCCTTTGCCAATTCCACAAGAACAGCCTTAGCGAAAGGCTTCTTGAAGGGAAAGATGTAACTCTGTGAGATGAATTAACAGAACACAGAGCAGTTTCTCAGAAAGCTTCTTTCCAGTTTTGAACGGAAGATATTTCCTTTTTCACCATAGCCCTCTATGGGCTTCCAAATATCCCTTTGCCAATTCCACAAGAACAGCCTTAGCGAAAGGCTTCTTGAAGGGAAAGATGTAACTCTGTGAGATGAATTAACAGAACACAGAGCAGTTTCTCAGAAAGCTTCTTTCCAGTTTTGAACGGAAGATATTTCCTTTTTCACCATAGCCCTCTATGGGCTTCCAAATATCCCTTTGCCAATTCCACAAGAACAGCCTTAGCGAAAGGCTTCTTGAAGGGAAAGATGTAACTCTGTGAGATGAATTAACAGAACACAGAGCAGTTTCTCAGAAAGCTTCTTTCCAGTTTTGAACGGAAGATATTTCCTTTTTCACCATAGCCCTCTATGGGCTTCCAAATATCCCTTTGCCAATTCCACAAGAACAGCCTTAGCGAAAGGCTTCTTGAAGGGAAAGATGTAACTCTGTGAGATGAATGAACAGAACACAGAGCAGTTTCTCAGAAAGCTTCTTTCCAGTTTTGAACGGAAGATATTTCCTTTTTCACCGTAGCCCTCTATGGGCTTCCAAATATCCCTTTGCCAATTCCACAAGAACAGCCTTAGCGAAAGGCTTCTTGAAGGGAAAGATGTAACTCTGTGAGATGAATTAACAGAACACAGAGCAGTTTCTCAGAAAGCTTCTTTCCAGTTTTGAACGGAAGATATTTCCTTTTTCACCGTAGCCCTCTATGGGCTTCCAAATATCCCTTTGCCAATTCCACAAGAACAGCCTTAGCGAAAGGCTTCTTGAAGGGAAAGATGTAACTCTGTGAGATGAATTAACAGAACACAGAGCAGTTTCTCAGAAAGCTTCTTTCCAGTTTTGAACGGAAGATATTTCCTTTTTCACCGTAGCCCTCTATGGGCTTCCAAATATCCCTTTGCCAATTCCACAAGAACAGCCTTAGCGAAAGGCTTCTTGAAGGGAAAGATGTAACTCTGTGAGATGAATTAACAGAACACAGAGCAGTTTCTCAGAAAGCTTCTTTCCAGTTTTGAACGGAAGATATTTCCTTTTTCACCATAGCCCTCTATGGGCTTCCAAATATCCCTTTGCCAATTCCACAAGAACAGCCTTAGCGAAAGGCTTCTTGAAGGGAAAGATGTAACTCTGTGAGATGAATTAACAGAACACAGAGCAGTTTCTCAGAAAGCTTCTTTCCAGTTTTGAACGGAAGATATTTCCTTTTTCACCATAGCCCTCTATGGGCTTCCAAATATCCCTTTGCCAATTCCACAAGAACAGCCTTAGCGAAAGGCTTCTTGAAGGGAAAGATGTAACTCTGTGAGATGAATTAACAGAACACAGAGCAGTTTCTCAGAAAGCTTCTTTCCAGTTTTGAACGGAAGATATTTCCTTTTTCACCATAGCCCTCTATGGGCTTCCAAATATCCCTTTGCCAATTCCACAAGAACAGCCTTAGCGAAAGGCTTCTTGAAGGGAAAGATGTAACTCTGTGAGATGAATTAACAGAACACAGAGAAGTTTCTCAGAAAGCTTCTTTCCAGTTTTGAACGGAAGATATTTCCTTTTTCACCGTAGCCCTCTATGGGCTTCCAAATATCCCTTTGCCAATTCCACAAGAACAGCCTTAGCGAAAGGCTTCTTGAAGGGAAAGATGTAACTCTGTGAGATGAATTAACAGAACACAGAGCAGTTTCTCAGAAAGCTTCTTTCCAGTTTTGAACGGAAGATATTTCCTTTTTCACCGTAGCCCTCTATGGGCTTCCAAATATCCCTTTGCCAATTCCACAAGAACAGCCTTAGCGAAAGGCTTCTTGAAGGGAAAGATGTAACTCTGTGAGATGAATTAACAGAACACAGAGCAGTTTCTCAGAAAGCTTCTTTCCAGTTTTGAACGGAAGATATTTCCTTTTTCACCGTAGCCCTCTATGGGCTTCCAAATATCCCTTTGCCAATTCCACAAGAACAGCCTTAGCGAAAGGCTTCTTGAAGGGAAAGATGTAACTCTGTGAGATGAATTAACAGAACACAGAGCAGTTTCTCAGAAAGCTTCTTTCCAGTTTTGAACGGAAGATATTTCCTTTTTCACCATAGCCCTCTATGGGCTTCCAAATATCCCTTTGCCAATTCCACAAGAACAGCCTTAGCGAAAGGCTTCTTGAAGGGAAAGATGTAACTCTGTGAGATGAATTAACAGAACACAGGGAAGTTTCTCAGAAAGCTTCTTTCCAGTTTTGAACGGAAGATATTTCCTTTTTCACCATAGCCCTCTATGGGCTTCCAAATATCCCTTTGCCAATTCCACAAGAACAGCCTTAGCGAAAGGCTTCTTGAAGGGAAAGATGTAACTCTGTGAGATGAATTAACAGAACACAGAGCAGTTTCTCAGAAAGCTTCTTTCCAGTTTTGAACGGAAGATATTTCCTTTTTCACCATAGCCCTCTATGGGCTTCCAAATATCCCTTTGCCAATTCCACAAGAACAGCCTTAGCGAAAGGCTTCTTGAAGGGAAAGATGTAACTCTGTGAGATGAATTAACAGAACACAGAGCAGTTTCTCAGAAAGCTTCTTTCCAGTTTTGAACGGAAGATATTTCCTTTTTCACCATAGCCCTCTATGGGCTTCCAAATATCCCTTTGCCAATTCCACAAGAACAGCCTTAGCGAAAGGCTTCTTGAAGGGAAAGATGTAACTCTGTGAGATGAATTAACAGAACACAGAGCAGTTTCTCAGAAAGCTTCTTTCCAGTTTTGAACGGAAGATATTTCCTTTTTCACCATAGCCCTCTATGGGCTTCCAAATATCCCTTTGCCAATTCCACAAGAACAGCCTTAGCGAAAGGCTTCTTGAAGGGAAAGATGTAACTCTGTGAGATGAATTAACAGAACACAGAGCAGTTTCTCAGAAAGCTTCTTTCCAGTTTTGAACGGAAGATATTTCCTTTTTCATCATAGCCCTCTATGGGCTTCCAAATATCCCTTTGCCAATTCCACAAGAACAGCCTTAGCGAAAGGCTTCTTGAAGGGAAAGATGTAACTCTGTGAGATGAATTAACAGAACACAGAGCAGTTTCTCAGAAAGCTTCTTTCCAGTTTTGAACGGAAGATATTTCCTTTTTCACCATAGCCCTCTATGGGCTTCCAAATATCCCTTTGCCAATTCCACAAGAACAGCCTTAGCGAAAGGCTTCTTGAAGGGAAAGATGTAACTCTGTGAGATGAATTAACAGAACACAGAGCAGTTTCTCAGAAAGCTTCTTTCCAGTTTTGAACGGAAGATATTTCCTTTTTCACCATAGCCCTCTATGGGCTTCCAAATATCCCTTTGCCAATTACACAAGAACAGCCTTAGCGAAAGGCTTCTTGAAGGGAAAGATGTAACTCTGTGAGATGAATTAACAGAACACAGAGCAGTTTCACAGAAAGCTTCTTTCCAGTTTTGAACGGAAGATATTTCCTTTTTCACCAGAGCCCTCTATGGGCTTCCAAATATCCCTTTGCCAATTCCACAAGAACAGCCTTAGCGAAAGGCTTCTTGAAGGGAAAGATGTAACTCTGTGAGATGAATTAACAGAACACAGAGCAGTTTCTCAGAAAGCTTCTTTCCAGTTTTGAACGGAAGATATTTCCTTTTTCACTATAGCCCTCTATGGGCTTCCAAATATCCCTTTGCCAATTCCACAAGAACAGCCTTAGCGAAAGGCTTCTTGAAGGGAAAGATGTAACTCTGTGAGATGAATGAACAGAACACAGAGCAGTTTCTCAGAAAGCTTCTTTCCAGTTTTGAACGGAAGATATTTCCTTTTTCACCATAGCCCTCTATGGGCTTCCAAATATCCCTTTGCCAATTCCACAAGAACAGCCTTAGCGAAAGGCTTCTTGAAGGGAAAGATGTAACTCTGTGAGATGAATTAACAGAACACAGAGCAGTTTCTCAGAAAGCTTCTTTCCAGTTTTGAACGGAAGATATTTCCTTTTTCACCATAGCCCTCTATGGGCTTCCAAATATCCCTTTGCCAATTCCACAAGAACAGCCTTAGCGAAAGGCTTCTTGAAGGGAAAGATGTAACTCTGTGAGATGAATTAACAGAACACAGAGCAGTTTCTCAGAAAGCTTCTTTCCAGTTTTGAACGGAAGATATTTCCTTTTTCACCATAGCCCTCTATGGGCTTCCAAATATCCCTTTGCCAATTCCACAAGAACAGCCTTAGCGAAAGGCTTCTTGAAGGGAAAGATGTAACTCTGTGAGATGAATTAACAGAACACAGAGCAGTTTCTCAGAAAGCTTCTTTCCAGTTTTGAACGGAAGATATTTCCTTTTTCACCATAGCCCTCTATGGGCTTCCAAATATCCCTTTGCCAATTCCACAAGAACAGCCTTAGCGAAAGGCTTCTTGAAGGGAAAGATGTAACTCTGTGAGATGAATTAACAGAACACAGAGCAGTTTCTCAGAAAGCTTCTTTCCAGTTTTGAACGGAAGATATTTCCTTTTTCACCATAGCCCTCTATGGGCTTCCAAATATCCCTTTGCCAATTCCACAAGAACAGCCTTAGCGAAAGGCTTCTTGAAGGGAAAGATGTAACTCTGTGAGATGAATGAACAGAACACAGAGCAGTTTCTCAGAAAGCTTCTTTCCAGTTTTGAACGGAAGATATTTCCTTTTTCACCGTAGCCCTCTATGGGCTTCCAAATATCCCTTTGCCAATTCCACAAGAACAGCCTTAGCGAAAGGCTTCTTGAAGGGAAAGATGTAACTCTGTGAGATGAATTAACAGAACACAGAGCAGTTTCTCAGAAAGCTTCTTTCCAGTTTTGAACGGAAGATATTTCCTTTTTCACCGTAGCCCTCTATGGGCTTCCAAATATCCCTTTGCCAATTCCACAAGAACAGCCTTAGCGAAAGGCTTCTTGAAGGGAAAGATGTAACTCTGTGAGATGAATTAACAGAACACAGAGCAGTTTCTCAGAAAGCTTCTTTCCAGTTTTGAACGGAAGATATTTCCTTTTTCACCGTAGCCCTCTATGGGCTTCCAAATATCCCTTTGCCAATTCCACAAGAACAGCCTTAGCGAAAGGCTTCTTGAAGGGAAAGATGTAACTCTGTGAGATGAATTAACAGAACACAGAGCAGTTTCTCAGAAAGCTTCTTTCCAGTTTTGAACGGAAGATATTTCCTTTTTCACCGTAGCCCTCTATGGGCTTCCAAATATCCCTTTGCCAATTCCACAAGAACAGCCTTAGCGAAAGGCTTCTTGAAGGGAAAGATGTAACTCTGTGAGATGAATTAACAGAACACAGAGCAGTTTCTCAGAAAGCTTCTTTCCAGTTTTGAACGGAAGATATTTCCTTTTTCACCATAGCCCTCTATGGGCTTCCAAATATCCCTTTGCCAATTCCACAAGAACAGCCTTAGCGAAAGGCTTCTTGAAGGGAAAGATGTAACTCTGTGAGATGAATTAACAGAACACAGAGCAGTTTCTCAGAAAGCTTCTTTCCAGTTTTGAACGGAAGATATTTCCTTTTTCACCATAGCCCTCTATGGGCTTCCAAATATCCCTTTGCCAATTCCACAAGAACAGCCTTAGCGAAAGGCTTCTTGAAGGGAAAGATGTAACTCTGTGAGATGAATTAACAGAACACAGAGAAGTTTCTCAGAAAGCTTCTTTCCAGTTTTGAACGGAAGATATTTCCTTTTTCACCGTAGCCCTCTATGGGCTTCCAAATATCCCTTTGCCAATTCCACAAGAACAGCCTTAGCGAAAGGCTTCTTGAAGGGAAAGATGTAACTCTGTGAGATGAATTAACAGAACACAGAGCAGTTTCTCAGAAAGCTTCTTTCCAGTTTTGAACGGAAGATATTTCCTTTTTCACCGTAGCCCTCTATGGGCTTCCAAATATCCCTTTGCCAATTCCACAAGAACAGCCTTAGCGAAAGGCTTCTTGAAGGGAAAGATGTAACTCTGTGAGATGAATTAACAGAACACAGAGCAGTTTCTCAGAAAGCTTCTTTCCAGTTTTGAACGGAAGATATTTCCTTTTTCACCGTAGCCCTCTATGGGCTTCCAAATATCCCTTTGCCAATTCCACAAGAACAGCCTTAGCGAAAGGCTTCTTGAAGGGAAAGATGTAACTCTGTGAGATGAATTAACAGAACACAGAGCAGTTTCTCAGAAAGCTTCTTTCCAGTTTTGAACGGAAGATATTTCCTTTTTCACCATAGCCCTCTATGGGCTTCCAAATATCCCTTTGCCAATTCCACAAGAACAGCCTTAGCGAAAGGCTTCTTGAAGGGAAAGATGTAACTCTGTGAGATGAATTAACAGAACACAGGGAAGTTTCTCAGAAAGCTTCTTTCCAGTTTTGAACGGAAGATATTTCCTTTTTCACCATAGCCCTCTATGGGCTTCCAAATATCCCTTTGCCAATTCCACAAGAACAGCCTTAGCGAAAGGCTTCTTGAAGGGAAAGATGTAACTCTGTGAGATGAATTAACAGAACACAGAGCAGTTTCTCAGAAAGCTTCTTTCCAGTTTTGAACGGAAGATATTTCCTTTTTCACCATAGCCCTCTATGGGCTTCCAAATATCCCTTTGCCAATTCCACAAGAACAGCCTTAGCGAAAGGCTTCTTGAAGGGAAAGATGTAACTCTGTGAGATGAATTAACACAACACAGAGCAGTTTCTCAGAAAGCTTCTTTCCAGTTTTGAACGGAAGATATTTCCTTTTTCACCATAGCCCTCTATGGGCTTCCAAATATCCCTTTGCCAATTCCACAAGAACAGCCTTAGCGAAAGGCTTCTTGAAGGGAAAGATGTAACTCTGTGAGATGAATTAACAGAACACAGAGCAGTTTCTCAGAAAGCTTCTTTCCAGTTTTGAACGGAAGATATTTCCTTTTTCACCGTAGCCCTCTATGGGCTTCCAAATATCCCTTTGCCAATTCCACAAGAACAGCCTTAGCGAAAGGCTTCTTGAAGGGAAAGATGTAACTCTGTGAGATGAATTAACAGAACACAGAGCAGTTTCTCAGAAAGCTTCTTTCCAGTTTTGAACGGAAGATATTTCCTTTTTCACCGTAGCCCTCTATGGGCTTCCAAATATCCCTTTGCCAATTCCACAAGAACAGCCTTAGCGAAAGGCTTCTTGAAGGGAAAGATGTAACTCTGTGAGATGAATTAACAGAACACAGAGCAGTTTCTCAGAAAGCTTCTTTCCAGTTTTGAACTGAAGATATTTCCTTTTTCACCATAGCCCTCTATGGGCTTCCAAATATCCCTTTGCCAATTCCACAAGAACAGCCTTAGCGAAAGGCTTCTTGAAGGGAAAGATGTAACTCTGTGAGATGAATTAACAGAACACAGAGCAGTTTCTCAGAAAGCTACTTTCCAGTTTTGAACGGAAGATATTTCCTTTTTCACCATAGCCCTCTATGGGCTTCCAAATATCCCTTTGCCAATTCCACAAGAACAGCCTTAGCGAAAGGCTTCTTGAAGGGAAAGATGTAACTCTGTGAGATGAATTAACAGAACACAGAGCAGTTTCTCAGAAAGCTTTTTCCAGTTTTGAACGGAAGATATTTCCTTTTTCACCATAGCCCTCTATGGGCTTCCAAATATCCCTTTGCCAATTCCACAAGAACAGCCTTAGCGAAAGGCTTCTTGAAGGGAAAGATGTAACTCTGTGAGATGAATTAACAGAACACAGAGCAGTTTCTCAGAAAGCTTCTTTCCAGTTTTGAACGGAAGATATTTCCTTTTTCACCATAGCCCTCTATGGGCTTCCAAATATCCCTTTGCCAATTCCACAAGAACAGCCTTAGCGAAAGGCTTCTTGAAGGGAAAGATGTAACAGTGAGATGAATTAACAGAACACAGAGCAGTTTCTCAGAAAGCTTCTTTCCAGTTTTGAACGGAAGATATTTCCTTTTTCACCGTAGCCCTCTATGGGCTTCCAAATATCCCTTTGCCAATTCCACAAGAACAGCCTTAGCGAAAGGCTTCTTGAAGGGAAAGATGTAACTCTGTGAGATGAATTAACAGAACACAGAGCAGTTTCCCAGAAAGCTTCTTTCTAGTTTTGAACGGAAGATATTTCCTTTTTCACCGTAGCCCTCTATGGGCTTCCGAATATCCCTTTGCCAATTCCACAAGAACAGCCTTAGCGAAAGGCTTCTTGAAGGGAAAGATGTAACTCTGTGAGATGAATTAACAGAACACAGAGCAGTTTCTCAGAAAGCTTCTTTCCAGTTTTGAACGGAAGATATTTCCTTTTTCACCGTAGCCCTCTATGGGCTTCCAAATATCCCTTTGCCAATTCCACAAGAACAGCCTTAGCGAAAGGCTTCTTGAAGGGAAAGATGTAACTCTGTGAGATGAATTAACAGAACACAGAGCAGTTTCTCAGAAAGCTTCTTTCCAGTTTTGAACGGAAGATATTTCCTTTTTCACCATAGCCCTCTATGGGCTTCCAAATATCCCTTTGCCAATTCCACAAGAACAGCCTTAGCGAAAGGCTTCTTGCAGGGAAAGATGTAACTCTGTGAGATGAATTAACAGAACACAGAGCAGTTTCTCAGAAAGCTTCTTTCCAGTTTTGAACGGAAGATATTTCCTTTTTCACCGTAGCCCTCTATGGGCTTCCAAATATCCCTTTGCCAATTCCACAAGAACAGCCTTAGCGAAAGGCTTCTTGAAGGGAAAGATGTAACTCTGTGAGATGAATTAACAGAACACAGAGCAGTTTCTCAGAAAGCTTCTTTCCAGTTTTGAACGGAAGATATTTCCTTTTTCACCATAGCCCTCTATGGGCTTCCAAATATCCCTTTGCCAATTCCACAAGAACAGCCTTAGCGAAAGGCTTCTTGAAGGGAAAGATGTAACTCTGTGAGATGAATTAACAGAACACAGAGCAGTTTCTCAGAAAGCTTCTTTCCAGTTTTGAACGGAAGATATTTCCTTTTTCACCATAGCCCTCTATGGGCTTCCAAATATCCCTTTGCCAATTCCACAAGAACAGCCTTAGCGAAAGGCTTCTTGAAGGGAAAGATGTAACTCTGTGAGATGAATTAACAGAACACAGAGCAGTTTCTCAGAAAGCTTCTTTCCAGTTTTGAACGGAAGATATTTCCTTTTTCACCATAGCCCTCTATGGGCTTCCAAATATCCCTTTGCCAATTCCACAAGAACAGCCTTAGCGAAAGGCTTCTTGAAGGGAAAGATGTAACTCTGTGAGATGAATTAACAGAACACAGAGCAGTTTCTCAGAAAGCTTCTTTCCAGTTTTGAACGGAAGATATTTCCTTTTTCACCATAGCCCTCTATGGGCTTCCAAATATCCCTTTGCCAATTCCACAAGAACAGCCTTAGCGAAAGGCTTCTTGAAGGGAAAGATGTAACTCTGTGAGATGAATTAACAGAACACCGAGCAGTTTCTCAGAAAGCTTCTTTCCAGTTTTGAACGGAAGATATTTCCTTTTTCACCATAGCCCTCTATGGGCTTCCAAATATCCCTTTGCCAATTCCACAAGAACAGCCTTAGCGAAAGGCTTCTTGAAGGGAAAGATGTAACTCTGTGAGATGAATTAACAGAACACAGAGCAGTTTCTCAGAAAGCTTCTTTCCAGTTTTGAACGGAAGATATTTCCTTTTTCACCATAGCCCTCTATGGGCTTCCAAATATCCCTTTGCCAATTCCACAAGAACAGCCTTAGCGAAAGGCTTCTTGAAGGGAAAGATGTAACAGTGAGATGAATTAACAGAACACAGAGCAGTTTCTCAGAAAGCTTCTTTCCAGTTTTGAACGGAAGATATTTCCTTTTTCACCGTAGCCCTCTATGGGCTTCCAAATATCCCTTTGCCAATTCCACAAGAACAGCCTTAGCGAAAGGCTTCTTGAAGGGAAAGATGTAACTCTGTGAGATGAATTAACAGAACACAGAGCAGTTTCTCAGAAAGCTTCTTTCCAGTTTTGAACGGAAGATATTTCCTTTTTCACCGTAGCCCTCTATGGGCTTCCGAATATCCCTTTGCCAATTCCACAAGAACAGCCTTAGCGAAAGGCTTCTTGAAGGGAAAGATGTAACTCTGTGAGATGAATTAACAGAACACAGAGCAGTTTCTCAGAAAGCTTCTTTCCAGTTTTGAACGGAAGATATTTCCTTTTTCACCGTAGCCCTCTATGGGCTTCCAAATATCCCTTTGCCAATTCCACAAGAACAGCCTTAGCGAAAGGCTTCTTGAAGGGAAAGATGTAACTCTGTGAGATGAATTAACAGAACACAGAGCAGTTTCTCAGAAAGCTTCTTTCCAGTTTTGAACGGAAGATATTTCCTTTTTCACCATAGCCCTCTATGGGCTTCCAAATATCCCTTTGCCAATTCCACAAGAACAGCCTTAGCGAAAGGCTTCTTGAAGGGAAAGATGTAACTCTGTGAGATGAATTAACAGAACACAGAGCAGTTTCTCAGAAAGCTTCTTTCCAGTTTTGAACGGAAGATATTTCCTTTTTCACCGTAGCCCTCTATGGGCTTCCAAATATCCCTTTGCCAATTCCACAAGAACAGCCTTAGCGAAAGGCTTCTTGAAGGGAAAGATGTAACTCTGTGAGATGAATGAACAGAACACAGAGCAGTTTCTCAGAAAGCTTCTTTCCAGTTTTGAACGGAAGATATTTCCTTTTTCACCATAGCCCTCTATGGGCTTCCAAATATCCCTTTGCCAATTCCACAAGAACAGCCTTAGCGAAAGGCTTCTTGAAGGGAAAGATGTAACTCTGTGAGATGAATTAACAGAACACAGAGCAGTTTCTCAGAAAGCTTCTTTCCAGTTTTGAACGGAAGATATTTCCTTTTTCACCATAGCCCTCTATGGGCTTCCAAATATCCCTTTGCCAACTCCACAAGAACAGCCTTAGCGAAAGGCTTCTTGAAGGGAAAGATGTAACTCTGTGAGATGAATTAACAGAACAAAGAGCAGTTTCTCAGAAAGCTTCTTTCCAGTTTTGAACGGAAAATATTTCCTTTTTCACCATAGCCCTCTATGGGCTTCCAAATATCCCTTTGCCAATTCCAAAAGAAGAGCCTTAGCGAAAGGCTTCTTGAAGGAAAAGATGTAACTCTCTGAGATGAATTAACAGAACACAGAGCAGTTTCTCAGAAAGCTTCTTTCCAGTTTTGAACGGAAGATATTTCCTTTTTCACCATAGCCCTCTGTGGGCTTCCAAATATCCCTTTGCCAATTCCACAAGAACAGCCTTAGCGAAAGGCTTCTTGAAGGGAAAGATGTAACTCTGTGAGATGAATTAACAGAGCACAGAGCAGTTTCTCAGAAAGCTTCTTTCCAGTTTTGAACGGAAGATATTTCCTTTTTCACCATAGCCCTCTATGGGCTTCCAAATATCCCTTTGCCAATTCCACAAGAACAGCCTTAGCGAAAGGCTTCTTGAAGGGAAAGATGTAACTCTGTGAGATGAATTAACAGAACACAGAGCAGTTTCTCAGAAAGCTTCTTTCCAGTTTTGAACGGAAGATATTTCCTTTTTCACCATAGCCCTCTATGGGCTTCCAAATATCCCTTTGCCAATTCCACAAGAACAGCCTTAGCGAAAGGCTTCTTGAAGGGAAAGATGTAACTCTGTGAGATGAATTAACAGAACACAGAGCAGTTTCTCAGAAAGCTTCTTTCCAGTTTTGAACGGAAGATATTTCCTTTTTCACCATAGCCCTCTATGGGCTTCCAAATATCCCTTTGCCAATTACACAAGAACAGCCTTAGCGAAAGGCTTCTTGAAGGGAAAGATGTAACTCTGTGAGATGAATTAACAGAACACCGAGCAGTTTCTCAGAAAGCTTCTTTCCAGTTTTGAACGGAAGATATTTCCTTTTTCACCATAGCCCTCTATGGGCTTCCAAATATCCCTTTGCCAATTCCACAAGAACAGCCTTAGCGAAAGGCTTCTTGAAGGGAAAGATGTAACTCTGTGAGATGAATTAACAGAACACAGGGCAGTTTCTCAGAAAGCTTCTTTCCAGTTTTGAACGGAAGATATTTCCTTTTTCACCATAGCCCTCTATGGGCTTCCAAATATCCCTTTGCCAATTCCACAAGAACAGCCTTAGCGAAAGGCTTCTTGAAGGGAAAGATGTAACTCTGTGAGATGAATTAACAGAACACAGAGCAGTTTCTCAGAAAGCTTCTTTCCAGTTTTGAACGGAAGATATTTCCTTTTTCACCATAGCCCTCTATGGGCTTCCAAATATCCCTTTGCCAATTCCACAAGAACAGCCTTAGCGAAAGGCTTCTTGAAGGGAAAGATGTAACTCTGTGAGATGAATTAACAGAACACAGAGCAGTTTCTCAGAAAGCTTCTTTCCAGTTTTGAACGGAAGATATTTCCTTTTTCACCATAGCCCTCTATGGGCTTCCAAATATCCCTTTGCCAACTCCACAAGAACAGCCTTAGCGAAAGGCTTCTTGAAGGGAAAGATGTAACTCTGTGAGATGAATTAACAGAACACAGAGCAGTTTCTCAGAAAGCTTCTTTCCAGTTTTGAACGGAAAATATTTCCTTTTTCACCATAGCCCTCTATGGGCTTCCAAATATCCCTTTGCCAATTCCAAAAGAAGAGCCTTAGCGAAAGGCTTCTTGAAGGAAAAGATGTAACTCTCTGAGATGAATTAACAGAACACAGAGCAGTTTCTCAGAAAGCTTCTTTCCAGTTTTGAACGGAAGATATTTCCTTTTTCACCATAGCCCTCTATGGGCTTCCAAATATCCCTTTGCCAATTCCACAAGAACAGCCTTAGCGAAAGGCTTCTTGAAGGGAAAGATGTAACTCTGTGAGATGAATTAACAGAACACAGAGCAGTTTCTCAGAAAGCTTCTTTCCAGTTTTGAACGGAAGATATTTCCTTTTTCACCGTAGCCCTCTATGGGCTTCCAAATATCCCTTTGCCAATTCCACAAGAACAGCCTTAGCGAAAGGCTTCTTGAAGGGAAAGATGTAACTCTGTGAGATGAATTAACAGAACACAGAGCAGTTTCTCAGAAAGCTTCTTTCCAGTTTTGAACGGAAGATATTTCCTTTTTCACCATAGCCCTCTATGGGCTTCCAAATATCCCTTTGCCAATTCCACAAGAACAGCCTTAGCGAAAGGCTTCTTGAAGGGAAAGATGTAACTCTGTGAGATGAATTAACAGAACACAGAGCAGTTTCTCAGAAAGCTTCTTTCCAGTTTTGAACGGAAGATATTTCCTTTTTCACCATAGCCCTCTATGGGCTTCCAAATATCCCTTTGCCAATTCCACAAGAACAGCCTTAGCGAAAGGCTTCTTGAAGGGAAAGATGTAACTCTGTGAGATGAATTAACAGAACACAGAGCAGTTTCTCAGAAAGCTTCTTTCCAGTTTTGAACGGAAGATATTTCCTTTTTCACCATAGCCCTCTATGGGCTTCCAAATATCCCTTTGCCAATTCCACAAGAACAGCCTTAGCGAAAGGCTTCTTGAAGGGAAAGATGTAACTGTGAGATGAATTAACAGAACACAGAGCAGTTTCTCAGAAAGCTTCTTTCCAGTTTTGAACGGAAGATATTTCCTTTTTCACCGTAGCCCTCTATGGGCTTCCAAATATCCCTTTGCCAATTCCACAAGAACAGTCTTAGCGAAAGGCTTCTTGAAGGGAAAGATGTAACTCTGTGAGATGAATTAACAGAACACAGAGCAGTTTCTCAGAAAGCTTCTTTCCAGTTTTGAACGGAAGATATTTCCTTTTTTACCGTAGCCCTCTATGGGCTTCCAAATATCCCTTTGCCAATTCCACAAGAACAGCCTTAGCGAAAGGCTTCTTGAAGGGAAAGATGTAACTCTGTGAGATGAATTAACAGAACACAGAGCAGTTTCTCAGAAAGCTTCTTTCCAGTTTTGAACGGAAGATATTTCCTTTTTCACCATAGCCCTCTATGGGCTTCCAAATATCCCTTTGTCAATTCCACAAGAACAGCCTTAGCGAAAGGCTTCTTGAAGGGAAAGATGTAACTCTGTGAGATGAATTAACAGAACACAGAGCAGTTTCTCAGAAAGCTTCTTTCCAGTTTTGAACGGAAGATATTTCCTTTTTCACCATAGCCCTCTATGGGCTTCCAAATATCCCTTTGCCAATTCCACAAGAACAGCCTTAGCGAAAGGCTTCTTGAAGGGAAAGATGTAACTCTGTGAGATGAATTAACAGAACACAGAGCAGTTTCTCAGAAAGCTTCTTTCCAGTTTTGAACGGAAGATATTTCCTTTTTCACCATAGCCCTCTAAGGGCTTCCAAATATCCCTTTGCCAATTCCACAAGAACAGCCTTAGCGAAAGGCTTCTTGAAGGGAAAGATGTAACTCTGTGAGATGAATTAACAGAACACAGAGCAGTTTCTCAGAAAGCTTCTTTCCAGTTTTGAACGGAAGATATTTCCTTTTTCACCATAGCCCTCTATGGGCTTCCAAATATCCCTTTGCCAACTCCACAAGAACAGCCTTAGCGAAAGGCTTCTTGAAGGGAAAGATGTAACTCTGTGAGATGAATTAACAGAACACAGAGCAGTTTCTCAGAAAGCTTCTTTCCAGTTTTGAACGGAAGATATTTCCTTTTTCACCATAGCCCTCTATGGGCTTCCAAATATCCCTTTGCCAATTCCACAAGAACAGCCTTAGCGAAAGGCTTCTTGAAGGGAAAGATGTAACTCTGTGAGATGAATTAACAGAACACAGAGCAGTTTCTCAGAAAGCTTCTTTCCAGTTTTGAACGGAAGATATTTCCTTTTTCACCATAGCCCTCTATGGGCTTCCAAATATCCCTTTGCCAATTCCACAAGAACAGCCTTAGCGAAAGGCTTCTTGAAGGGAAAGATGTAACTCTGTGAGATGAATTAACAGAACACAGAGCAGTTTCTCAGAAAGCTTCTTTCCAGTTTTGAACGGAAGATATTTCCTTTTTCACCATAGCCCTCTATGGGCTTCCAAATATCCTTTTGCCAATTCCACAAGAACAGCCTTAGCGAAAGGCTTCTTGAAGGGAAAGATGTAACTCTGTGAGATGAATTAACAGAACACAGGGCAGTTTCTCAGAAAGCTTCTTTCCAGTTTTGAACGGAAGATATTTCCTTTTTCACCATAGCCCTCTATGGGCTTCCAAATATCCCTTTGCCAATTCCACAAGAACAGCCTTAGCGAAAGGCTTCTTGAAGGGAAAGATGTAACTCTGTGAGATGAATTAACAGAACACAGAGCAGTTTCTCAGAAAGCTTCTTTCCAGTTTTGAACGGAAGATATTTCCTTTTTCACCATAGCCCTCTATGGGCTTCCAAATATCCCTTTGCCAATTCCACAAGAACAGCCTTAGCGAAAGGCTTCTTGAAGGGAAAGATGTAACTCTGTGAGATGAATTAACAGAACACAGAGCAGTTTCTCAGAAAGCTTCTTTCCAGTTTTGAACGGAAGATATTTCCTTTTTCACCATAGCCCTCTATGGGCTTCCAAATATCCCTTTGCCAACTCCACAAGAACAGCCTTAGCGAAAGGCTTCTTGAAGGGAAAGATGTAACTCTGTGAGATGAATTAACAGAACACAGGGCAGTTTCTCAGAAAGCTTCTTTCCAGTTTTGAACGGAAGATATTTCCTTTTTCACCATAGCCCTCTATGGGCTTCCAAATATCCCTTTGCCAATTCCACAAGAACAGCCTTAGCGAAAGGCTTCTTGAAGGGAAAGATGTAACTCTGTGAGATGAATTAACAGAACACAGAGCAGTTTCTCAGAAAGCTTCTTTCCAGTTTTGAACGGAAGATATTTCCTTTTTCACCATAGCCCTCTATGGGCTTCCAAATATCCCTTTGCCAATTCCACAAGAACAGCCTTAGCGAAAGGCTTCTTGAAGGGAAAGATGTAACTCTGTGAGATGAATTAACAGAACACAGAGCAGTTTCTCAGAAAGCTTCTTTCCAGTTTTGAACGGAAGATATTTCCTTTTTCACCATAGCCCTCTATGGGCTTCCAAATATCCCTTTGCCAACTCCACAAGAACAGCCTTAGCGAAAGGCTTCTTGAAGGGAAAGATGTAACTCTGTGAGATGAATTAACAGAACACAGAGCAGTTTCTCAGAAAGATTCTTTCCAGTTTTGAACGGAAGATATTTCCTTTTTCACCATAGCCCTCTATGGCCTTCCAAATATCCCTTTGCCAATTCCACAAGAACAGCCTTAGCGAAAGGCTTCTTGAAGGGAAAGATGTAACTCTGTGAGATGAATTAACAGAACACAGAGCAGTTTCTCAGAAAGCTTCTTTCCAGTTTTGAACGGAAGATATTTCCTTTTTCACCATAGCCCTCTATGGGCTTCCAAATATCCCTTTGCCAATTCCACAAGAACAGCCTTAGCGAAAGGCTTCTTGAAGGGAAAGATGTAACTGTGAGATGAATTAACAGAACACAGAGCAGTTTCTCAGAAAGCTTCTTTCCAGTTTTGAACGGAAGATATTTCCTTTTTCACCGTAGCCCTCTATGGGCTTCCAAATATCCCTTTGCCAATTCCACAAGAACAGCCTTAGCGAAAGGCTTCTTGAAGGGAAAGATGTAACTCTGTGAGATGAATTAACAGAACACAGAGCAGTTTCTCAGAAAGCTTCTTTCCAGTTTTGAACGGAAGATATTTCCTTTTTTACCGTAGCCCTCTATGGGCTTCCAAATATCCCTTTGCCAATTCCACAAGAACAGCCTTAGCGAAAGGCTTCTTGAAGGGAAAGATGTAACTCTGTGAGATGAATTAACAGAACACAGAGCAGTTTCTCAGAAAGCTTCTTTCCAGTTTTGAACGGAAGATATTTCCTTTTTCACCATAGCCCTCTATGGGCTTCCAAATATCCCTTTGTCAATTCCACAAGAACAGCCTTAGCGAAAGGCTTCTTGAAGGGAAAGATGTAACTCTGTGAGATGAATTAACAGAACACAGAGCAGTTTCTCAGAAAGCTTCTTTCCAGTTTTGAACGGAAGATATTTCCTTTTTCACCATAGCCCTCTATGGGCTTCCAAATATCCCTTTGCCAATTCCACAAGAACAGCCTTAGCGAAAGGCTTCTTCAAGGGAAAGATGTAACTCTGTGAGATGAATTAACAGAACACAGAGCAGTTTCTCAGAAAGCTTCTTTCCAGTTTTGAACGGAAGATATTTCCTTTTTCACCATAGCCCTCTATGGGCTTCCAAATATCCCTTTGCCAATTCCACAAGAACAGCCTTAGCGAAAGGCTTCTTGAAGGGAAAGATGTAACTCTGTGAGATGAATTAACAGAACACAGAGCAGTTTCTCAGAAAGCTTCTTTCCAGTTTTGAACGGAAGATATTTCCTTTTTCACCATAGCCCTCTATGGGCTTCCAAATATCCCTTTGCCAACTCCACAAGAACAGCCTTAGCGAAAGGCTTCTTGAAGGGAAAGATGTAACTCTGTGAGATGAATTAACAGAACACAGAGCAGTTTCTCAGAAAGCTTCTTTCCAGTTTTGAACGGAAGATATTTCCTTTTTCACCATAGCCCTCTATGGGCTTCCAAATATCCCTTTGCCAATTCCACAAGAACAGCCTTAGCGAAAGGCTTCTTGAAGGGAAAGATGTAACTCTGTGAGATGAATTAACAGAACACAGAGCAGTTTCTCAGAAAGCTTCTTTCCAGTTTTGAACGGAAGATATTTCCTTTTTCACCATAGCCCTCTATGGGCTTCCAAATATCCCTTTGCCAATTCCACAAGAACAGCCTTAGCGAAAGGCTTCTTGAAGGGAAAGATGTAACTCTGTGAGATGAATTAACAGAACACAGAGCAGTTTCTCAGAAAGCTTCTTTCCAGTTTTGAACGGAAGATATTTCCTTTTTCACCATAGCCCTCTATGGGCTTCCAAATATCCTTTTGCCAATTCCACAAGAACAGCCTTAGCGAAAGGCTTCTTGAAGGGAAAGATGTAACTCTGTGAGATGAATTAACAGAACACAGGGCAGTTTCTCAGAAAGCTTCTTTCCAGTTTTGAACGGAAGATATTTCCTTTTTCACCATAGCCCTCTATGGGCTTCCAAATATCCCTTTGCCAATTCCACAAGAACAGCCTTAGCGAAAGGCTTCTTGAAGGGAAAGATGTAACTCTGTGAGATGAATTAACAGAACACAGAGCAGTTTCTCAGAAAGCTTCTTTCCAGTTTTGAACGGAAGATATTTCCTTTTTCACCATAGCCCTCTATGGGCTTCCAAATATCCCTTTGCCAATTCCACAAGAACAGCCTTAGCGAAAGGCTTCTTGAAGGGAAAGATGTAACTCTGTGAGATGAATTAACAGAACACAGAGCAGTTTCTCAGAAAGCTTCTTTCCAGTTTTGAACGGAAGATATTTCCTTTTTCACCATAGCCCTCTATGGGCTTCCAAATATCCCTTTGCCAACTCCACAAGAACAGCCTTAGCGAAAGGCTTCTTGAAGGGAAAGATGTAACTCTGTGAGATGAATTAACAGAACACAGAGCAGTTTCTCAGAAAGCTTCTTTCCAGTTTTGAACGGAAGATATTTCCTTTTTCACCTTAGCCCTCTATGGGCTTCCAAATATCCCTTTGCCAATTCCACAAGAACAGCCTTAGCGAAAGGCTTCTTGAAGGGAAAGATGTAACTCTGTGAGATGAATTAACAGAACACAGAGCAGTTTCTCAGAAAGCTTCTTTCCAGTTTTGAACGGAAGATATTTCCTTTTTCACCATAGCCCTCTATGGGCTTCCAAATATCCCTTTGCCAATTCCACAAGAACAGCCTTAGCGAAAGGCTTCTTGAAGGGAAAGATGTAACTCTGTGAGATGAATTAACAGAACACAGGGCAGTTTCTCAGAAAGCTTCTTTCCAGTTTTGAACGGAAGATATTTCCTTTTTCACCGTAGCCCTCTATGGGCTTCCAAATATCCCTTTGCCAACTCCACAAGAACAGCCTTAGCGAAAGGCTTCTTGAAGGGAAAGATGTAACTCTGTGAGATGAATTAACAGAACACAGGGCAGTATCTCAGAAAGCTTCTTTCCAGTTTTGAACGGAAGATATTTCCTTTTTCACCATAGCCCTCTATGGGCTTCCAAATATCCCTTTGCCAATTCCACAAGAACAGCCTTAGCGAAAGGCTTCTTGAAGGGAAAGATGTAACTGTGAGATGAATTAACAGAACACAGAGCAGTTTCTCAGAAAGCTTCTTTCCAGTTTTGAACGGAAGATATTTCCTTTTTCACCGTAGCCCTCTATGGGCTTCCAAATATCCCTTTGCCAATTCCACAAGAACAGCCTTAGCGAAAGGCTTCTTGAAGGGAAAGATGTAACTCTGTGAGATGAATTAACAGAACACAGAGCAGTTTCTCAGAAAGCTTCTTTCCAGTTTTGAACGGAAGATATTTCCTTTTTTACCGTAGCCCTCTATGGGCTTCCAAATATCCCTTTGCCAATTCCACAAGAACAGCCTTAGCGAAAGGCTTCTTGAAGGGAAAGATGTAACTCTGTGAGATGAATTAACAGAACACAGAGCAGTTTCTCAGAAAGCTTCTTTCCAGTTTTGAACGGAAGATATTTCCTTTTTCACCGTAGCCCTCTATGGGCTTCCAAATATCCCTTTGTCAATTCCACAAGAACAGCCTTAGCGAAAGGCTTCTTGAAGGGAAAGATGTAACTCTGTGAGATGAATTAACAGAACACAGAGCAGTTTCTCAGAAAGCTTCTTTCCAGTTTTGAACGGAAGATATTTCCTTTTTCACCATAGCCCTCTATGGGCTTCCAAATATCCCTTTGCCAATTCCACAAGAACAGCCTTAGCGAAAGGCTTCTTGAAGGGAAAGATGTAACTCTGTGAGATGAATTAACAGAACACAGAGCAGTTTCTCAGAAAGCTTCTTTCCAGTTTTGAACGGAAGATATTTCCTTTTTCACCATAGCCCTCTATGGGCTTCCAAATATCCCTTTGCCAAGTCCACAAGAACAGCCTTAGCGAAAGGCTTCTTGAAGGGAAAGATGTAACTCTGTGAGATGAATTAACAGAACACAGAGCAGTTTCTCAGAAAGCTTCTTTCCAGTTTTGAACGGAAGATATTTCCTTTTTCACCATAGCCCTCTATGGGCTTCCAAATATCCCTTTGCCAACTCCACAAGAACAGCCTTAGCGAAAGGCTTCTTGAAGGGAAAGATGTAACTCTGTGAGATGAATTAACAGAACACAGAGCAGTTTCTCAGAAAGCTTCTTTCCAGTTTTGAACGGAAGATATTTCCTTTTTCACCATAGCCCTCTATGGGCTTCCAAATATCCCTTTGCCAATTCCACAAGAACAGCCTTAGCGAAAGGCTTCTTGAAGGGAAAGATGTAACTCTGTGAGATGAATTAACAGAACACAGAGCAGTTTCTCAGAAAGCTTCTTTCCAGTTTTGAACGGAAGATATTTCCTTTTTCACCATAGCCCTCTATGGGCTTCCAAATATCCCTTTGCCAATTCCACAAGAACAGCCTTAGCGAAAGGCTTCTTGAAGGGAAAGATGTAACTCTGTGAGATGAATTAACAGAACACAGAGCAGTTTCTCAGAAAGCTTCTTTCCAGTTTTGAACGGAAGATATTTCCTTTTTCACCATAGCCCTCTATGGGCTTCCAAATATCCTTTTGCCAATTCCACAAGAACAGCCTTAGCGAAAGGCTTCTTGAAGGGAAAGATGTAACTCTGTGAGATGAATTAACAGAACACAGGGCAGTTTCTCAGAAAGCTTCTTTCCAGTTTTGAACGGAAGATATTTCCTTTTTCACCATAGCCCTCTATGGGCTTCCAAATATCCCTTTGCCAATTCCACAAGAACAGCCTTAGCGAAAGGCTTCTTGAAGGGAAAGATGTAACTCTGTGAGATGAATTAACAGAACACAGAGCAGTTTCTCAGAAAGCTTCTTTCCAGTTTTGAACGGAAGATATTTCCTTTTTCACCATAGCCCTCTATGGGCTTCCAAATATCCCTTTGCCAATTCCACAAGAACAGCCTTAGCGAAAGGCTTCTTGAAGGGAAAGATGTAACTCTGTGAGATGAATTAACAGAACACAGAGCAGTTTCTCAGAAAGCTTCTTTCCAGTTTTGAACGGAAGATATTTCCTTTTTCACCATAGCCCTCTATGGGCTTCCAAATATCCCTTTGCCAACTCCACAAGAACAGCCTTAGCGAAAGGCTTCTTGAAGGGAAAGATGTAACTCTGTGAGATGAATTAACAGAACACAGGGCAGTTTCTCAGAAAGCTTCTTTCCAGTTTTGAACGGAAGATATTTCCTTTTTCACCATAGCCCTCTATGGGCTTCCAAATATCCCTTTGCCAATTCCACAAGAACAGCCTTAGCGAAAGGCTTCTTGAAGGGAAAGATGTAACTCTGTGAGATGAATTAACAGAACACAGAGCAGTTTCTCAGAAAGCTTCTTTCCAGTTTTGAACGGAAGATATTTCCTTTTTCACCATAGCCCTCTATGGGCTTCCAAATATCCCTTTGCCAATTCCACAAGAACAGCCTTAGCGAAAGGCTTCTTGAAGGGAAAGATGTAACTCTGTGAGATGAATTAACAGAACACAGAGCAGTTTCTCAGAAAGCTTCTTTCCAGTTTTGAACGGAAGATATTTCCTTTTTCACCATAGCCCTCTATGGGCTTCCAAATATCCCTTTGCCAACTCCACAAGAACAGCCTTAGCGAAAGGCTTCTTGAAGGGAAAGATGTAACTCTGTGAGATGAATTAACAGAACACAGAGCAGTTTCTCAGAAAGCTTCTTTCCAGTTTTGAACGGAAAATATTTCCTTTTTCACCATAGCCCTCTATGGGCTTCCAAATATCCCTTTGCCAATTCCAAAAGAAGAGCCTTAGCGAAAGGCTTCTTGAAGGAAAAGATGTAACTCTCTGAGATGAATTAACAGAACACAGAGCAGTTTCTCAGAAAGCTTCTTTCCAGTTTTGAACGGAAGATATTTCCTTTTTCACCATAGCCCTCTATGGGCTTCCAAATATCCCTTTGCCAATTCCACAAGAACAGCCTTAGCGAAAGGCTTCTTGAAGGGAAAGATGTAACTCTGTGAGATGAATTAACAGAACACAGAGCAGTTTCTCAGAAAGCTTCTTTCCAGTTTTGAACGGAAGATATTTCCTTTTTCACCGTAGCCCTCTATGGGCTTCCAAATATCCCTTTGCCAATTCCACAAGAACAGCCTTAGCGAAAGGCTTCTTGAAGGGAAAGATGTAACTCTGTGAGATGAATTAACAGAACACAGAGCAGTTTCTCAGAAAGCTTCTTTCCAGTTTTGAACGGAAGATATTTCCTTTTTCACCATAGCCCTCTATGGGCTTCCAAATATCCCTTTGCCAATTCCACAAGAACAGCCTTAGCGAAAGGCTTCTTGAAGGGAAAGATGTAACTCTGTGAGATGAATTAACAGAACACAGAGCAGTTTCTCAGAAAGATTCTTTCCAGTTTTGAACGGAAGATATTTCCTTTTTCACCATAGCCCTCTATGGCCTTCCAAATATCCCTTTGCCAATTCCACAAGAACAGCCTTAGCGAAAGGCTTCTTGAAGGGAAAGATGTAACTCTGTGAGATGAATTAACAGAACACAGAGCAGTTTCTCAGAAAGCTTCTTTCCAGTTTTGAACGGAAGATATTTCCTTTTTCACCATAGCCCTCTATGGGCTTCCAAATATCCCTTTGTCAATTCCACAAGAACAGCCTTAGCGAAAGGCTTCTTGAAGGGAAAGATGTAACTCTGTGAGATGAATTAACAGAACACAGAGCAGTTTCTCAGAAAGCTTCTTTCCAGTTTTGAACGGAAGATATTTCCTTTTTCACCATAGCCCTCTATGGGCTTCCAAATATCCCTTTGCCAATTCCACAAGAACAGCCTTAGCGAAAGGCTTCTTGAAGGGAAAGATGTAACTCTGTGAGATGAATTAACAGAACACAGAGCAGTTTCTCAGAAAGCTTCTTTCCAGTTTTGAACGGAAGATATTTCCTTTTTCACCATAGCCCTCTATGGGCTTCCAAATATCCCTTTGCCAATTCCACAAGAACAGCCTTAGCGAAAGGCTTCTTGAAGGGAAAGATGTAACTCTGTGAGATGAATTAACAGAACACAGAGCAGTTTCTCAGAAAGCTTCTTTCCAGTTTTGAACGGAAGATATTTCCTTTTTCACCATAGCCCTCTATGGGCTTCCAAATATCCCTTTGCCAACTCCACAAGAACAGCCTTAGCGAAAGGCTTCTTGAAGGGAAAGATGTAACTCTGTGAGATGAATTAACAGAACACAGAGCAGTTTCTCAGAAAGCTTCTTTCCAGTTTTGAACGGAAGATATTTCCTTTTTCACCATAGCCCTCTATGGGCTTCCAAATATCCCTTTGCCAATTCCACAAGAACAGCCTTAGCGAAAGGCTTCTTGAAGGGAAAGATGTAACTCTGTGAGATGAATTAACAGAACACAGAGCAGTTTCTCAGAAAGCTTCTTTCCAGTTTTGAACGGAAGATATTTCCTTTTTCACCATAGCCCTCTATGGGCTTCCAAATATCCCTTTGCCAATTCCACAAGAACAGCCTTAGCGAAAGGCTTCTTGAAGGGAAAGATGTAACTCTGTGAGATGAATTAACAGAACACAGAGCAGTTTCTCAGAAAGCTTCTTTCCAGTTTTGAACGGAAGATATTTCCTTTTTCACCATAGCCCTCTATGGGCTTCCAAATATCCTTTTGCCAATTCCACAAGAACAGCCTTAGCGAAAGGCTTCTTGAAGGGAAAGATGTAACTCTGTGAGATGAATTAACAGAACACAGGGCAGTTTCTCAGAAAGCTTCTTTCCAGTTTTGAACGGAAGATATTTCCTTTTTCACCATAGCCCTCTATGGGCTTCCAAATATCCCTTTGCCAATTCCACAAGAACAGCCTTAGCGAAAGGCTTCTTGAAGGGAAAGATGTAACTCTGTGAGATGAATTAACAGAACACAGAGCAGTTTCTCAGAAAGCTTCTTTCCAGTTTTGAACGGAAGATATTTCCTTTTTCACCATAGCCCTCTATGGGCTTCCAAATATCCCTTTGCCAATTCCACAAGAACAGCCTTAGCGAAAGGCTTCTTGAAGGGAAAGATGTAACTCTGTGAGATGAATTAACAGAACACAGAGCAGTTTCTCAGAAAGCTTCTTTCCAGTTTTGAACGGAAGATATTTCCTTTTTCACCATAGCCCTCTATGGGCTTCCAAATATCCCTTTGCCAACTCCACAAGAACAGCCTTAGCGAAAGGCTTCTTGAAGGGAAAGATGTAACTCTGTGAGATGAATTAACAGAACACAGAGCAGTTTCTCAGAAAGCTTCTTTCCAGTTTTGAACGGAAGATATTTCCTTTTTCACCATAGCCCTCTATGGGCTTCCAAATATCCCTTTGCCAATTCCACAAGAACAGCCTTAGCGAAAGGCTTCTTGAAGGGAAAGATGTAACTCTGTGAGATGAATTAACAGAACACAGAGCAGTTTCTCAGAAAGCTTCTTTCCAGTTTTGAACGGAAGATATTTCCTTTTTCACCATAGCCCTCTATGGGCTTCCAAATATCCCTTTGCCAATTCCACAAGAACAGCCTTAGCGAAAGGCTTCTTGAAGGGAAAGATGTAACTCTGTGAGATGAATTAACAGAACACAGGGCAGTTTCTCAGAAAGCTTCTTTCCAGTTTTGAACGGAAGATATTTCCTTTTTCACCGTAGCCCTCTATGGGCTTCCAAATATCCCTTTGCCAACTCCACAAGAACAGCCTTAGCGAAAGGCTTCTTGAAGGGAAAGATGTAACTCTGTGAGATGAATTAACAGAACACAGGGCAGTATCTCAGAAAGCTTCTTTCCAGTTTTGAACGGAAGATATTTCCTTTTTCACCATAGCCCTCTATGGGCTTCCAAATATCCCTTTGCCAATTCCACAAGAACAGCCTTAGCGAAAGGCTTCTTGAAGGGAAAGATGTAACTGTGAGATGAATTAACAGAACACAGAGCAGTTTCTCAGAAAGCTTCTTTCCAGTTTTGAACGGAAGATATTTCCTTTTTCACCGTAGCCCTCTATGGGCTTCCAAATATCCCTTTGCCAATTCCACAAGAACAGCCTTAGCGAAAGGCTTCTTGAAGGGAAAGATGTAACTCTGTGAGATGAATTAACAGAACACAGAGCAGTTTCTCAGAAAGCTTCTTTCCAGTTTTGAACGGAAGATATTTCCTTTTTTACCGTAGCCCTCTATGGGCTTCCAAATATCCCTTTGCCAATTCCACAAGAACAGCCTTAGCGAAAGGCTTCTTGAAGGGAAAGATGTAACTCTGTGAGATGAATTAACAGAACACAGAGCAGTTTCTCAGAAAGCTTCTTTCCAGTTTTGAACGGAAGATATTTCCTTTTTCACCGTAGCCCTCTATGGGCTTCCAAATATCCCTTTGTCAATTCCACAAGAACAGCCTTAGCGAAAGGCTTCTTGAAGGGAAAGATGTAACTCTGTGAGATGAATTAACAGAACACAGAGCAGTTTCTCAGAAAGCTTCTTTCCAGTTTTGAACGGAAGATATTTCCTTTTTCACCATAGCCCTCTATGGGCTTCCAAATATCCCTTTGCCAATTCCACAAGAACAGCCTTAGCGAAAGGCTTCTTGAAGGGAAAGATGTAACTCTGTGAGATGAATTAACAGAACACAGAGCAGTTTCTCAGAAAGCTTCTTTCCAGTTTTGAACGGAAGATATTTCCTTTTTCACCATAGCCCTCTATGGGCTTCCAAATATCCCTTTGCCAAGTCCACAAGAACAGCCTTAGCGAAAGGCTTCTTGAAGGGAAAGATGTAACTCTGTGAGATGAATTAACAGAACACAGAGCAGTTTCTCAGAAAGCTTCTTTCCAGTTTTGAACGGAAGATATTTCCTTTTTCACCATAGCCCTCTATGGGCTTCCAAATATCCCTTTGCCAATTCCACAAGAACAGCCTTAGCGAAAGGCTTCTTGAAGGGAAAGATGTAACTCTGGGAGATGAATTAACAGAACACAGAGCAGTTTCTCAGAAAGCTTCTTTCCAGTTTTGAACGGAAGATATTTCCTTTTTCACCATAGCCCTCTATGGGCTTCCAAATATCCCTTTGCCAATTCCACAAGAACAGCCTTAGCGAAAGGCTTCTTGAAGGGAAAGATGTAACTCTGTGAGATGAATTAACAGAACACAGAGCAGTTTCTCAGAAAGCTTCTTTCCAGTTTTGAACGGAAGATATTTCCTTTTTCACCATAGCCCTCTATGGGCTTCCAAATATCCCTTTGCCAATTCCACAAGAACAGCCTTAGCGAAAGGCTTCTTGAAGGGAAAGATGTAACTCTGTGAGATGAATTAACAGAACACAGAGCAGTTTCTCAGAAAGCTTCTTACCAGTTTTGAACGGAAGATATTTCCTTTTTCACCATAGCCCTCTATGGGCTTCCAAATATCCCTTTGCCAATTCCACAAGAACAGCCTTAGCGAAAGGCTTCTTGAAGGGAAAGATGTAACTCTGTGAGATGAATTAACAGAACACAGAGCAGTTTCTCAGAAAGCTTCTTTCCAGTTTTGAACGGAAGATATTTCCTTTTTCACCATAGCCCTCTATGGGCTTCCAAATATCCCTTTGCCAATTCCACAAGAACAGCCTTAGCGAAAGGCTTCTTGAAGGGAAAGATGTAACTCTGTGAGATGAATTAACAGAACACAGAGCAGTTTCTCAGAAAGCTTCTTTCCAGTTTTGAACGGAAGATATTTCCTTTTTCACCATAGCCCTCTATGGGCTTCCAAATATCCCTTTGCCAACTCCACAAGAACAGCCTTAGCGAAAGGCTTCTTGAAGGGAAAGATGTAACTCTGTGAGATGAATTAACAGAACACAGAGCAGTTTCTCAGAAAGCTTCTTTCCAGTTTTGAACGGAAGATATTTCCTTTTTCACCATAGCCCTCTATGGGCTTCCAAATATCCCTTTGCCAATTCCGCAAGAACAGCCTTAGCGAAAGGCTTCTTGAAGGGAAAGATGTAACTCTGTGAGATGAATTAACAGAACACAGAGCAGTTTCTCAGAAAGCTTCTTTCCAGTTTTGAACGGAAGATATTTCCTTTTTCACCATAGCCCTCTATGGGCTTCCAAATATCCCTTTGCCAATTCCACAAGAACAGCCTTAGCGAAAGGCTTCTTGAAGGGAAAGATGTAACTCTGTGAGATGAATTAACAGAACACAGGGCAGTTTCTCAGAAAGCTTCTTTCCAGTTTTGAACGGAAGATATTTCCTTTTTCACCGTAGCCCTCTATGGGCTTCCAAATATCCCTTTGCCAACTCCACAAGAACAGCCTTAGCGAAAGGCTTCTTGAAGGGAAAGATGTAACTCTGTGAGATGAATTAACAGAACACAGGGCAGTATCTCAGAAAGCTTCTTTCCAGTTTTGAACGGAAGATATTTCCTTTTTCACCATAGCCCTCTATGGGCTTCCAAATATCCCTTTGCCAATTCCACAAGAACAGCCTTAGCGAAAGGCTTCTTGAAGGGAAAGATGTAACTGTGAGATGAATTAACAGAACACAGAGCAGTTTCTCAGAAAGCTTCTTTCCAGTTTTGAACGGAAGATATTTCCTTTTTCACCGTAGCCCTCTATGGGCTTCCAAATATCCCTTTGCCAATTCCACAAGAACAGCCTTAGCGAAAGGCTTCTTGAAGGGAAAGATGTAACTCTGTGAGATGAATTAACAGAACACAGAGCAGTTTCTCAGAAAGCTTCTTTCCAGTTTTGAACGGAAGATATTTCCTTTTTTACCGTAGCCCTCTATGGGCTTCCAAATATCCCTTTGCCAATTCCACAAGAACAGCCTTAGCGAAAGGCTTCTTGAAGGGAAAGATGTAACTCTGTGAGATGAATTAACAGAACACAGAGCAGTTTCTCAGAAAGCTTCTTTCCAGTTTTGAACGGAAGATATTTCCTTTTTCACCGTAGCCCTCTATGGGCTTCCAAATATCCCTTTGTCAATTCCACAAGAACAGCCTTAGCGAAAGGCTTCTTGAAGGGAAAGATGTAACTCTGTGAGATGAATTAACAGAACACAGAGCAGTTTCTCAGAAAGCTTCTTTCCAGTTTTGAACGGAAGATATTTCCTTTTTCACCATAGCCCTCTATGGGCTTCCAAATATCCCTTTGCCAATTCCACAAGAACAGCCTTAGCGAAAGGCTTCTTGAAGGGAAAGATGTAACTCTGTGAGATGAATTAACAGAACACAGAGCAGTTTCTCAGAAAGCTTCTTTCCAGTTTTGAACGGAAGATATTTCCTTTTTCACCATAGCCCTCTATGGGCTTCCAAATATCCCTTTGCCAAGTCCACAAGAACAGCCTTAGCGAAAGGCTTCTTGAAGGGAAAGATGTAACTCTGTGAGATGAATTAACAGAACACAGAGCAGTTTCTCAGAAAGCTTCTTTCCAGTTTTGAACGGAAGATATTTCCTTTTTCACCATAGCCCTCTATGGGCTTCCAAATATCCCTTTGCCAATTCCACAAGAACAGCCTTAGCGAAAGGCTTCTTGAAGGGAAAGATGTAACTCTGGGAGATGAATTAACAGAACACAGAGCAGTTTCTCAGAAAGCTTCTTTCCAGTTTTGAACGGAAGATATTTCCTTTTTCACCATAGCCCTCTATGGGCTTCCAAATATCCCTTTGCCAATTCCACAAGAACAGCCTTAGCGAAAGGCTTCTTGAAGGGAAAGATGTAACTCTGTGAGATGAATTAACAGAACACAGAGCAGTTTCTCAGAAAGCTTCTTTCCAGTTTTGAACGGAAGATATTTCCTTTTTCACCATAGCCCTCTATGGGCTTCCAAATATCCCTTTGCCAATTCCACAAGAACAGCCTTAGCGAAAGGCTTCTTGAAGGGAAAGATGTAACTCTGTGAGATGAATTAACAGAACACAGAGCAGTTTCTCAGAAAGCTTCTTACCAGTTTTGAACGGAAGATATTTCCTTTTTCACCATAGCCCTCTATGGGCTTCCAAATATCCTTTTGCCAATTCCACAAGAACAGCCTTAGCGAAAGGCTTCTTGAAGGGAAAGATGTAACTCTGTGAGATGAATTAACAGAACACAGGGCAGTTTCTCAGAAAGCTTCTTTCCAGTTTTGAACGGAAGATATTTCCTTTTTCACCATAGCCCTCTATGGGCTTCCAAATATCCCTTTGCCAATTCCACAAGAACAGCCTTAGCGAAAGGCTTCTTGAAGGGAAAGATGTAACTCTGTGAGATGAATTAACAGAACACAGAGCAGTTTCTCAGAAAGCTTCTTTCCAGTTTTGAACGGAAGATATTTCCTTTTTCACCATAGCCCTCTATGGGCTTCCAAATATCCCTTTGCCAATTCCACAAGAACAGCCTTAGCGAAAGGCTTCTTGAAGGGAAAGATGTAACTCTGTGAGATGAATTAACAGAACACAGAGCAGTTTCTCAGAAAGCTTCTTTCCAGTTTTGAACGGAAGATATTTCCTTTTTCACCATAGCCCTCTATGGGCTTCCAAATATCCCTTTGCCAACTCCACAAGAACAGCCTTAGCGAAAGGCTTCTTGAAGGGAAAGATGTAACTCTGTGAGATGAATTAACAGAACACAGAGCAGTTTCTCAGAAAGCTTCTTTCCAGTTTTGAACGGAAGATATTTCCTTTTTCACCATAGCCCTCTATGGGCTTCCAAATATCCCTTTGCCAATTCCACAAGAACAGCCTTAGCGAAAGGCTTCTTGAAGGGAAAGATGTAACTCTGTGAGATGAATTAACAGAACACAGAGCAGTTTCTCAGAAAGCTTCTTTCCAGTTTTGAACGGAAGATATTTCCTTTTTCACCAGAGCCCTCTATGGGCTTCCAAATATCCCTTTGCCAATTCCACAAGAACAGCCTTAGCGAAAGGCTTCTTGAAGGGAAAGATGTAACTCTGTGAGATGAATTAACAGAACACAGAGCAGTTTCTCAGAAAGCTTCTTTCCAGTTTTGAACGGAGGATATTTCCTTTTTCACCATAGCCCTCTATGGGCTTCCAAATATCCCTTTGCCAATTCCACAAGAACAGCCTTAGCGAAAGGCTTCTTGAAGGGAAAGATGTAACTCTGTGAGATGAATTAACAGAACACAGAGCAGTTTCTCAGAAAGCTTCTTTCCAGTTTTGAACGGAAGATATTTCCTTTTTCACCATAGCCCTCTATGGGCTTCCAAATATCCCTTTGCCAATTCCACAAGAACAGCCTTAGCGAAAGGCTTCTTGAAGGGAAAGATGTAACTCTGTGAGATGAATTAACAGAACACAGAGCAGTTTCTCAGAAAGCTTCTTTCCAGTTTTGAACGGAAGATATTTCCTTTTTCACCATAGCCCTCTATGGGCTTCCAAATATCCCTTTGCCAATTCCACAAGAACAGCCTTAGCGAAAGGCTTCTTGAAGGGAAAGATGTAACTCTGTGAGATGAATGAACAGAACACAGAGCAGTTTCTCAGAAAGCTTCTTTCCAGTTTTGAACGGAAGATATTTCCTTTTTCACCGTAGCCCTCTATGGGCTTCCAAATATCCCTTTGCCAACTCCACAAGAACAGCCTTAGCGAAAGGCTTCTTGAAGGGAAAGATGTAACTCTGTGAGATGAATTAACAGAACACAGAGCAGTTTCTCAGAAAGCTTCTTTCCAGTTTTGAACGGAAGATATTTCCTTTTTCACCATAGCCCTCTATGGGCTTCCAAATATCCCTTTGCCAATTCCACAAGAACAGCCTTAGCGAAAGGCTTCTTGAAGGGAAAGATGTAACTCTGTGAGATGAATTAACAGAACACAGAGCAGTTTCTCAGAAAGCTTCTTTCCAGTTTTGAACGGAAGATATTTCCTTTTTCACCATAGCCCTCTATGGGCTTCCAAATATCCCTTTGCCAATTCCACAAGAACAGCCTTAGCGAAAGGCTTCTTGAAGGGAAAGATGTAACTCTGTGAGATGAATTAACAGAACACAGAGCAGTTTCTCAGAAAGCTTCTTTCCAGTTTTGAACGGAAGATATTTCCTTTTTCACCGTAGCCCTCTATGGGCTTCCAAATATCCCTTTGCCAATTCCACAAGAACAGCCTTAGCGAAAGGCTTCTTGAAGGGAAAGATGTAACTCTGTGAGATGAATTAACAGAACACAGAGCAGTTTCTCAGAAAGCTTCTTTCCAGTTTTGAACGGAAGATATTTCCTTTTTCACCATAGCCCTCTATGGGCTTCCAAATATCCCTTTGCCAATTCCACAAGAACAGCCTTAGCGAAAGGCTTCTTGAAGGGAAAGATGTAACTCTGTGAGATGAATTAACAGAACACAGAGCAGTTTCTCAGAAAGCTTCTTTCCAGTTTTGAACGGAAGATATTTCCTTTTTCACCATAGCCCTCTATGGGCTTCCAAATATCCCTTTGCCAATTCCACAAGAACAGCCTTAGCGAAAGGCTTCTTGAAGGGAAAGATGTAACTCTGTGAGATGAATTAACAGAACACAGAGCAGTTTCTCAGAAAGCTTCTTTCCAGTTTTGAACGGAAGATATTTCCTTTTTCACCATAGCCCTCTATGGGCTTCCAAATATCACTTTGCCAACTCCACAAGAACAGCCTTAGCGAAAGGCTTCTTGAAGGGAAAGATGTAACTCTGTGAGATGAATTAACAGAACACAGAGCAGTTTCTCAGAAAGCTTCTTTCCAGTTTGGAACGGAAGATATTTCCTTTTTCACCATAGCCCTCTATGGGCTTCCAAATATCCCTTTGCCAATTCCACAAGAACAGCCTTAGCGAAAGGCTTCTTGAAGGGAAAGATGTAACTCTGTGAGATGAATTAACAGAACACAGAGCAGTTTCTCAGAAAGCTTCTTTCCAGTTTTGAACGGAAGATATTTCCTTTTTCACCATAGCCCTCTATGGGCTTCCAAATATCCCTTTGCCAATTCCACAAGAACAGCCTTAGCGAAAGGCTTCTTGAAGGGAAAGATGTAACTCTGTGAGATGAATTAACAGAACACAGAGCAGTTTCTCAGAAAGCTTCTTTCCAGTTTTGAACGGAAGATATTTCCTTTTTCACCGTAGCCCTCTATGGGCTTCCAAATATCCCTTTGCCAATTCCACAAGAACAGCCTTAGCGAAAGGCTTCTTGAAGGGAAAGATGTAACTCTGTGAGATGAATTAACAGAACACAGAGCAGTTTCTCAGAAAGCTTCTTTCCAGTTTTGAACGGAAGATATTTCCTTTTTCACCGTAGCCCTCTATGGGCTTCCAAATATCCCTTTGCCAATTCCACAAGAACAGCCTTAGCGAAAGGCTTCTTGAAGGGAAAGATGTAACTCTGTGAGATGAATTAACAGAACACAGAGCAGTTTCTCAGAAAGCTTCTTTCCAGTTTTGAACGGAAGATATTTCCTTTTTCACCATAGCCCTCTATGGGCTTCCAAATATCCCTTTGCCAATTCCACAAGAACAGCCTTAGCGAAAGGCTTCTTGAAGGGAAAGATGTAACTCTGTGAGATGAATTAACAGAACACAGAGCAGTTTCTCAGAAAGCTTCTTTCCAGTTTTGAACGGAAGATATTTCCTTTTTCACCATAGCCCTCTATGGGCTTCCAAATATCCCTTTGCCAATTCCACAAGAACAGCCTTAGCGAAAGGCTTCTTGAAGGGAAAGATGTAACTCTGTGAGATGAATTAACAGAACACAGAGCAGTTTCTCAGAAAGCTTCTTTCCAGTTTTGAACGGAACATATTTCCTTTTTCACCATAGCCCTCTATGGGCTTCCAAATATCCCTTTGCCAATTCCACAAGAACAGCCTTAGCGAAAGGCTTCTTGAAGGGAAAGATGTAACTCTGTGAGATGAATTAACAGAACACAGAGCAGTTTCTCAGAAAGCTTCTTTCCAGTTTTGAACGGAAGATATTTCCTTTTTCACCATAGCCCTCTATGGGCTTCCAAATATCCCTTTGCCAATTCCACAAGAACAGCCTTAGCGAAAGGCTTCTTGAAGGGAAAGATGTAACTCTGTGAGATGAATTAACAGAACACAGAGCAGTTTCTCAGAAAGCTTCTTTCCAGTTTTGAACGGAAGATATTTCCTTTTTCACCATAGCCCTCTATGGGCTTCCAAATATCCCTTTGCCAATTCCACAAGAACAGCCTTAGCGAAAGGCTTCTTGAAGGGAAAGATGTAACTCGGTGAGATGAATTAACAGAACACAGAGCAGTTTCTCAGAAAGCTTCTTTCCAGTTTTGAACGGAAGATATTTCCTTTTTCACCATAGCCCTCTATGGGCTTCCAAATATCCCTTTGCCAATTCCACAAGAACAGCCTTAGCGAAAGGCTTCTTGAAGGGAAAGATGTAACTCTGTGAGATGAATTAACAGAACACAGAGCAGTTTCTCAGAAAGCTTCTTTCCAGTTTTGAACGGAAGATATTTCCTTTTTCACCATAGCCCTCTATCGGCTTCCAAATATCCCTTTGCCAAGTCCACAAGAACAGCCTTAGCGAAAGGCTTCTTGAAGGGAAAGATGTAACTCTGTGAGATGAATTAACAGAACACAGAGCAGTTTCTCAGAAAGCTTCTTTCCAGTTTTGAACGGAAGATATTTCCTTTTTCACCGTAGCCCTCTATGGGCTTCCAAATATCCCTTTGCCAATTCCACAAGAACAGCCTTAGCGAAAGGCTTCTTGAAGGGAAAGATGTAACTCTGTGAGATGAATTAACAGAACACAGAGCAGTTTCTCAGAAAGCTTCTTTCCAGTTTTGAACGGAAGATATTTCCTTTTTCACCATAGCCCTCTATGGGCTTCCAAATATCCCTTTGCCAATTCCACAAGAACAGCCTTAGCGAAAGGCTTCTTGAAGGGAAAGATGTAACTCTGTGAGATGAATTAACAGAACACAGAGCAGTTTCTCAGAAAGCTTCTTTCCAGTTTTGAACGGAAGATATTTCCTTTTTCACCGTAGCCCTCTATGGGCTTCCAAATATCCCTTTGCCAATTCCACAAGAACAGCCTTAGCGAAAGGCTTCTTGAAGGGAAAGATGTAACTCTGTGAGATGAATTAACAGAACACAGAGCAGTTTCTCAGAAAGCTTCTTTCCAGTTTTGAACGGAAGATATTTCCTTTTTCACCATAGCCCTCTATGGGCTTCCAAATATCCCTTTGCCAATTCCACAAGAACAGCCTTAGCGAAAGGCTTCTGAAGGGAAAGATGTAACTCTGTGAGATGAATTAACAGAGCACAGAGCAGTTTCTCAGAAAGCTTCTTTCCAGTTTTGAACGGAAGATATTTCCTTTTTCACCGTAGCCCTCTATGGGCTTCCAAATATCCCTTTGCCAATTCCACAAGAACAGCCTTAGCGAAAGGCTTCTTGAAGGGAAAGATGTAACTCTGTGAGATGAATTAACAGAACACAGAGCAGTTTCTCAGAAAGCTTCTTTCCAGTTTTGAACGGAAGATATTTCCTTTTTCACCGTAGCCCTCTATGGGCTTCCAAATATCCCTTTGCCAATTCCACAAGAACAGCCTTAGCGAAAGGCTTCTTGAAGGGAAAGATGTAACTCTGTGAGATGAATTAACAGAACACAGAGCAGTTTCTCAGAAAGCTTCTTTCCAGTTTTGAACGGAAGATATTTCCTTTTTCACCGTAGCCCTCTATGGGCTTCCAAATATCCCTTTGCCAATTCCACAAGAACAGCCTTAGCGAAAGGCTTCTTGAAGGGAAAGATGTAACTCTGTGAGATGAATTAACAGAACACAGAGCAGTTTCTCAGAAAGCTTCTTTCCAGTTTTGAACGGAAGATATTTCCTTTTTCACCATAGCCCTCTATGGGCTTCCAAATATCCCTTTGCCAATTCCACAAGAACAGCCTTAGCGAAAGGCTTCTTGAAGGGAAAGATGTAACTCTGTGAGATGAATTAACAGAACACAGAGCAGTTTCTCAGAAAGCTTCTTTCCAGTTTTGAACGGAAGATATTTCCTTTTTCACCATAGCCCTCTATGGGCTTCCAAATATCCCTTTGCCAATTCCACAAGAACAGCCTTAGCGAAAGGCTTCTTGAAGGGAAAGATGTAACTCTGTGAGATGAATTAACAGAACACAGAGCAGTTTCTCAGAAAGCTTCTTTCCAGTTTTGAACGGAAGATATTTCCTTTTTCACCATAGCCCTCTATGGGCTTCCAAATATCCCTTTGCCAATTCCACAAGAACAGCCTTAGCGAAAGGCTTCTTGAAGGGAAAGATGTAACTCTGTGAGATGAATTAACAGAACACAGAGCAGTTTCTCAGAAAGCTTCTTTCCAGTTTTGAACGGAAGATATTTCCTTTTTCACCATAGCCCTCTATGGGCTTCCAAATATCCCTTTGCCAATTCCACAAGAACAGCCTTAGCGAAAGGCTTCTTGAAGGGAAAGATGTAACTCTGTGAGATGAATTAACAGAACACAGGGCAGTTTCTCAGAAAGCTTCTTTCCAGTTTTGAACGGAAAATATTTCCTTTTTCACCATAGCCCTCTATGGGCTTCCAAATATCCCTTTGCCAATTCCACAAGAACAGCCTTAGCGAAAGGCTTCTTGAAGGGAAAGATGTAACTCTGTGAGATGAATTAACAGAACACAGAGCAGTTTCTCAGAAAGCTTCTTTCCAGTTTTGAACGGAAGATATTTCCTTTTTCACCATAGCCCTCTATGGGCTTCCAAATATCCCTTTGCCAATTCCACAAGAACAGCCTTAGCGAAAGGCTTCTTGAAGGGAAAGATGTAACTCTGTGAGATGAATTAACAGAACACAGAGCAGTTTCTCAGAAAGCTTCTTTCCAGTTTTGAACGGAAGATATTTCCTTTTTCACCGTAGCCCTCTATGGGCTTCCAAATATCCCTTTGCCAATTCCACAAGAACAGCCTTAGCGAAAGGCTTCTTGAAGGGAAAGATGTAACTCTGTGAGATGAATTAACAGAACACAGAGCAGTTTCTCAGAAAGCTTCTTTCCAGTTTTGAACGGAAGATATTTCCTTTTTCACCGTAGCCCTCTATGGGCTTCCAAATATCCCTTTGCCAATTCCACAAGAACAGCCTTAGCGAAAGGCTTCTTGAAGGGAAAGATGTAACTCTGTGAGATGAATTAACAGAACACAGAGCAGTTTCTCAGAAAGCTTCTTTCCAGTTTTGAACGGAAGATATTTCCTTTTTCACCATAGCCCTCTATGGGCTTCCAAATATCCCTTTGCCAATTCCACAAGAACAGCCTTAGCGAAAGGCTTCTTGAAGGGAAAGATGTAACTCTGTGAGATGAATTAACAGAACACAGAGCAGTTTCTCAGAAAGCTTCTTTCCAGTTTTGAACGGAACATATTTCCTTTTTCACCATAGCCCTCTATGGGCTTCCAAATATCCCTTTGCCAATTCCACAAGAACAGCCTTAGCGAAAGGCTTCTTGAAGGGAAAGATGTAACTCTGTGAGATGAATTAACAGAACACAGAGCAGTTTCTCAGAAAGCTTCTTTCCAGTTTTGAACGGAAGATATTTCCTTTTTCACCATAGCCCTCTATGGGCTTCCAAATATCCCTTTGCCAATTCCACAAGAACAGCCTTAGCGAAAGGCTTCTTGAAGGGAAAGATGTAACTCTGTGAGATGAATTAACAGAACACAGAGCAGTTTCTCAGAAAGCTTCTTTCCAGTTTTGAACGGAAGATATTTCCTTTTTCACCATAGCCCTCTATGGGCTTCCAAATATCCCTTTGCCAATTCCACAAGAACAGCCTTAGCGAAAGGCTTCTTGAAGGGAAAGATGTAACTCGGTGAGATGAATTAACAGAACACAGAGCAGTTTCTCAGAAAGCTTCTTTCCAGTTTTGAACGGAAGATATTTCCTTTTTCACCATAGCCCTCTATGGGCTTCCAAATATCCCTTTGCCAATTCCACAAGAACAGCCTTAGCGAAAGGCTTCTTGAAGGGAAAGATGTAACTCTGTGAGATGAATTAACAGAACACAGAGCAGTTTCTCAGAAAGCTTCTTTCCAGTTTTGAACGGAAGATATTTCCTTTTTCACCATAGCCCTCTATCGGCTTCCAAATATCCCTTTGCCAAGTCCACAAGAACAGCCTTAGCGAAAGGCTTCTTGAAGGGAAAGATGTAACTCTGTGAGATGAATTAACAGAACACAGAGCAGTTTCTCAGAAAGCTTTTTTCCAGTTTTGAACGGAAGATATTTCCTTTTTCACCGTAGCCCTCTATGGGCTTCCAAATATCCCTTTGCCAATTCCACAAGAACAGCCTTAGCGAAAGGCTTCTTGAAGGGAAAGATGTAACTCTGTGAGATGAATTAACAGAACACAGAGCAGTTTCTCAGAAAGCTTCTTTCCAGTTTTGAACGGAAGATATTTCCTTTTTCACCATAGCCCTCTATGGGCTTCCAAATATCCCTTTGCCAATTCCACAAGAACAGCCTTAGCGAAAGGCTTCTTGAAGGGAAAGATGTAACTCTGTGAGATGAATTAACAGAACACAGAGCAGTTTCTCAGAAAGCTTCTTTCCAGTTTTGAACGGAAGATATTTCCTTTTTCACCGTAGCCCTCTATGGGCTTCCAAATATCCCTTTGCCAATTCCACAAGAACAGCCTTAGCGAAAGGCTTCTTGAAGGGAAAGATGTAACTCTGTGAGATGAATTAACAGAACACAGAGCAGTTTCTCAGAAAGCTTCTTTCCAGTTTTGAACGGAAGATATTTCCTTTTTCACCATAGCCCTCTATGGGCTTCCAAATATCCCTTTGCCAATTCCACAAGAACAGCCTTAGCGAAAGGCTTCTGAAGGGAAAGATGTAACTCTGTGAGATGAATTAACAGAGCACAGAGCAGTTTCTCAGAAAGCTTCTTTCCAGTTTTGAACGGAAGATATTTCCTTTTTCACCGTAGCCCTCTATGGGCTTCCAAATATCCCTTTGCCAATTCCACAAGAACAGCCTTAGCGAAAGGCTTCTTGAAGGGAAAGATGTAACTCTGTGAGATGAATTAACAGAACACAGAGCAGTTTCTCAGAAAGCTTCTTTCCAGTTTTGAACGGAAGATATTTCCTTTTTCACCGTAGCCCTCTATGGGCTTCCAAATATCCCTTTGCCAATTCCACAAGAACAGCCTTAGCGAAAGGCTTCTTGAAGGGAAAGATGTAACTCTGTGAGATGAATTAACAGAACACAGAGCAGTTTCTCAGAAAGCTTCTTTCCAGTTTTGAACGGAAGATATTTCCTTTTTCACCGTAGCCCTCTATGGGCTTCCAAATATCCCTTTGCCAATTCCACAAGAACAGCCTTAGCGAAAGGCTTCTTGAAGGGAAAGATGTAACTCTGTGAGATGAATTAACAGAACACAGAGCAGTTTCTCAGAAAGCTTCTTTCCAGTTTTGAACGGAAGATATTTCCTTTTTCACCATAGCCCTCTATGGACTTCCAAATATCCCTTTGCCAATTCCACAAGAACAGCCTTAGCGAAAGGCTTCTTGAAGGGAAAGATGTAACTCTGTGAGATGAATTAACAGAACACAGAGCAGTTTCTCAGAAAGCTTCTTTCCAGTTTTGAACGGAAGATATTTCCTTTTTCACCATAGCCCTCTATGGGCTTCCAAATATCCCTTTGCCAATTCCACAAGAACAGCCTTAGCGAAAGGCTTCTTGAAGGGAAAGATGTAACTCTGTGAGATGAATTAACAGAACACAGAGCAGTTTCTCAGAAAGCTTCTTTCCAGTTTTGAACGGAAGATATTTCCTTTTTCACCATAGCCCTCTATGGGCTTCCAAATATCCCTTTGCCAATTCCACAAGAACAGCCTTAGCGAAAGGCTTCTTGAAGGGAAAGATGTAACTCTGTGAGATGAATTAACAGAACACAGAGCAGTTTCTCAGAAAGCTTCTTTCCAGTTTTGAACGGAAGATATTTCCTTTTTCACCATAGCCCTCTATGGGCTTCCAAATATCCCTTTGCCAATTCCACAAGAACAGCCTTAGCGAAAGGCTTCTTGAAGGGAAAGATGTAACTCTGTGAGATGAATTAACAGAACACAGGGCAGTTTCTCAGAAAGCTTCTTTCCAGTTTTGAACGGAAAATATTTCCTTTTTCACCATAGCCCTCTATGGGCTTCCAAATATCCCTTTGCCAATTCCACAAGAACAGCCTTAGCGAAAGGCTTCTTGAAGGGAAAGATGTAACTCTGTGAGATGAATTAACAGAACACAGAGCAGTTTCTCAGAAAGCTTCTTTCCAGTTTTGAACGGAAGATATTTCCTTTTTCACCATAGCCCTCTATGGGCTTCCAAATATCCCTTTGCCAATTCCACAAGAACAGCCTTAGCGAAAGGCTTCTTGAAGGGAAAGATGTAACTCTGTGAGATGAATTAACAGAACACAGAGCAGTTTCTCAGAAAGCTTCTTTCCAGTTTTGAACGGAAGATATTTCCTTTTTCACCATAGCCCTCTATGGGCTTCCAAATATCCCTTTGCCAACTCCACAAGAACAGCCTTAGCGAAAGGCTTCTTGAAGGGAAAGATGTAACTCTGTGAGATGAATTAACAGAACACAGAGCAGTTTCTCAGAAAGCTTCTTTCCAGTTTTGAACGGAAGATATTTCCTTTTTCACCATAGCCCTCTATGGGCTTCCAAATATCCCTTTGCCAATTCCACAAGAACAGCCTTAGCGAAAGGCTTCTTGAAGGGAAAGATGTAACTCTGTGAGATGAATTAACAGAACACAGAGCAGTTTCTCAGAAAGCTTCTTTCCAGTTTTGAACGGAAGATATTTCCTTTTTCACCATAGCCCTCTATGGGCTTCCAAATATCCCTTTGCCAATTCCACAAGAACAGCCTTAGCGAAAGGCTTCTTGAAGGGAAAGATGTAACTCTGTGAGATGAATTAACAGAACACAGAGCAGTTTCTCAGAAAGCTTCTTTCCAGTTTTGAACGGAAGATATTTCCTTTTTCACCATAGCCCTCTATGGGCTTCCAAATATCCCTTTGCCAACTCCACAAGAACAGCCTTAGCGAAAGGCTTCTTGAAGGGAAAGATGTAACTCTGTGAGATGAATTAACAGAACACAGAGCAGTTTCTCAGAAAGCTTCTTTCCAGTTTTGAACGGAAGATATTTCCTTTTTCACCATAGCCCTCTATGGGCTTCCAAATATCCCTTTGCCAACTCCACAAGAACAGCCTTAGCGAAAGGCTTCTTGAAGGGAAAGATGTAACTCTGTGAGATGAATTAACAGAACACAGAGCAGTTTCTCAGAAAGCTTCTTTCCAGTTTTGAACGGAAGATATTTCCTTTTTCACCAGAGCCCTCTATGGGCTTCCAAATATCCCTTTGCCAATTCCACAAGAACAGCCTTAGCGAAAGGCTTCTTGAAGGGAAAGATGTAACTCTGTGAGATGAATTAACAGAACACAGAGCAGTTTCTCAGAAAGCTTCTTTCCAGTTTTGAACGGAAGATATTTCCTTTTTCACCATAGCCCTCTATGGGCTTCCAAATATCCCTTTGCCAATTCCACAAGAACAGCCTTAGCGAAAGGCTTCTTGAAGGGAAAGATGTAACTCTGTGAGATGAATTAACAGAACACAGAGCAGTTTCTCAGAAAGCTTCTTTCCAGTTTTGAACGGAAGATATTTCCTTTTTCACCGTAGCCCTCTATGGGCTTCCAAATATCCCTTTGCCAATTCCACAAGAACAGCCTTAGCGAAAGGCTTCTTGAAGGGAAAGATGTAACTCTGTGAGATGAATTAACAGAACACAGAGCAGTTTCTCAGAAAGCTTCTTTCCAGTTTTGAACGGAAGATATTTCCTTTTTCACCGTAGCCCTCTATGGGCTTCCAAATATCCCTTTGCCAATTCCACAAGAACAGCCTTAGCGAAAGGCTTCTTGAAGGGAAAGATGTAACTCTGTGAGATGAATTAACAGAACACAGAGCAGTTTCTCAGAAAGCTTCTTTCCAATTTTGAACAAAAGATATTTCCTTTTTCACCATAGCCCTCTATGGGCTTCCAAATATCCCTTTGCCAATTCCACAAGAACAGCCTTAGCGAAAGGCTTCTTGAAGGGAAAGATGTAACTCTGTGAGATGAATTAACAGAACACAGAGCAGTTTCTCAGAAAGCTTCTTTCCAGTTTTGAACGGAAGATATTTCCTTTTTCACCATAGCCCTCTATGGGCTTCCAAATATCCCTTTGCCAATTCCACAAGAACAGCCTTAGCGAAAGGCTTCTTGAAGGGAAAGATGTAACTCTGTGAGATGAATTAACAGAACACAGAGCAGTTTCTCAGAAAGCTTCTTTCCAGTTTTGAACGGAAGATATTTCCTTTTTCACCATAGCCCTCTATGGGCTTCCAAATATCCCTTTGCCAATTCCACAAGAACAGCCTTAGCGAAAGGCTTCTTGAAGGGAAAGATGTAACTCTGTGAGATGAATTAACAGAACACAGAGCAGTTTCTCAGAAAGCTTCTTTCCAGTTTTGAACGGAAGATATTTCCTTTTTCACCATAGCCCTCTATGGGCTTCCAAATATCCCTTTGCCAATTCCACAAGAACAGCCTTAGCGAAAGGCTTCTTGAAGGGAAAGATGTAACTCTGTGAGATGAATTAACAGAACACAGAGCAGTTTCTCAGAAAGCTTCTTTCCAGTTTTGAACGGAAGATATTTCCTTTTTCACCGTAGCCCTCTATGGGCTTCCAAATATCCCTTTGCCAATTCCACAAGAACAGCCTTAGCGAAAGGCTTCTTGAAGGGAAAGATGTAACTCTGTGAGATGAATTAACAGAACACAGAGCAGTTTCTCAGAAAGCTTCTTTCCAGTTTTGAACGGAAGATATTTCCTTTTTCACCATAGCCCTCTATGGACTTCCAAATATCCCTTTGCCAATTCCACAAGAACAGCCTTAGCGAAAGGCTTCTTGAAGGGAAAGATGTAACTCTGTGAGATGAATTAACAGAACACAGAGCAGTTTCTCAGAAAGCTTCTTTCCAGTTTTGAACGGAAGATATTTCCTTTTTCACCATAGCCCTCTATGGGCTTCCAAATATCCCTTTGCCAATTCCACAAGAACAGCCTTAGCGAAAGGCTTCTTGAAGGGAAAGATGTAACTCTGTGAGATGAATTAACAGAACACAGAGCAGTTTCTCAGAAAGCTTCTTTCCAGTTTTGAACGGAAGATATTTCCTTTTTCACCATAGCCCTCTATGGGCTTCCAAATATCCCTTTGCCAATTCCACAAGAACAGCCTTAGCGAAAGGCTTCTTGAAGGGAAAGATGTAACTCTGTGAGATGAATTAACAGAACACAGAGCAGTTTCTCAGAAAGCTTCTTTCCAGTTTTGAACGGAAGATATTTCCTTTTTCACCATAGCCCTCTATGGGCTTCCAAATATCCCTTTGCCAATTCCACAAGAACAGCCTTAGCGAAAGGCTTCTTGAAGGGAAAGATGTAACTCTGTGAGATGAATTAACAGAACACAGGGCAGTTTCTCAGAAAGCTTCTTTCCAGTTTTGAACGGAAAATATTTCCTTTTTCACCATAGCCCTCTATGGGCTTCCAAATATCCCTTTGCCAATTCCACAAGAACAGCCTTAGCGAAAGGCTTCTTGAAGGGAAAGATGTAACTCTGTGAGATGAATTAACAGAACACAGAGCAGTTTCTCAGAAAGCTTCTTTCCAGTTTTGAACGGAAGATATTTCCTTTTTCACCATAGCCCTCTATGGGCTTCCAAATATCCCTTTGCCAATTCCACAAGAACAGCCTTAGCGAAAGGCTTCTTGAAGGGAAAGATGTAACTCTGTGAGATGAATTAACAGAACACAGAGCAGTTTCTCAGAAAGCTTCTTTCCAGTTTTGAACGGAAGATATTTCCTTTTTCACCATAGCCCTCTATGGGCTTCCAAATATCCCTTTGCCAACTCCACAAGAACAGCCTTAGCGAAAGGCTTCTTGAAGGGAAAGATGTAACTCTGTGAGATGAATTAACAGAACACAGAGCAGTTTCTCAGAAAGCTTCTTTCCAGTTTTGAACGGAAGATATTTCCTTTTTCACCATAGCCCTCTATGGGCTTCCAAATATCCCTTTGCCAATTCCACAAGAACAGCCTTAGCGAAAGGCTTCTTGAAGGGAAAGATGTAACTCTGTGAGATGAATTAACAGAACACAGAGCAGTTTCTCAGAAAGCTTCTTTCCAGTTTTGAACGGAAGATATTTCCTTTTTCACCATAGCCCTCTATGGGCTTCCAAATATCCCTTTGCCAATTCCACAAGAACAGCCTTAGCGAAAGGCTTCTTGAAGGGAAAGATGTAACTCTGTGAGATGAATTAACAGAACACAGAGCAGTTTCTCAGAAAGCTTCTTTCCAGTTTTGAACGGAAGATATTTCCTTTTTCACCATAGCCCTCTATGGGCTTCCAAATATCCCTTTGCCAACTCCACAAGAACAGCCTTAGCGAAAGGCTTCTTGAAGGGAAAGATGTAACTCTGTGAGATGAATTAACAGAACACAGAGCAGTTTCTCAGAAAGCTTCTTTCCAGTTTTGAACGGAAGATATTTCCTTTTTCACCATAGCCCTCTATGGGCTTCCAAATATCCCTTTGCCAACTCCACAAGAACAGCCTTAGCGAAAGGCTTCTTGAAGGGAAAGATGTAACTCTGTGAGATGAATTAACAGAACACAGAGCAGTTTCTCAGAAAGCTTCTTTCCAGTTTTGAACGGAAGATATTTCCTTTTTCACCAGAGCCCTCTATGGGCTTCCAAATATCCCTTTGCCAATTCCACAAGAACAGCCTTAGCGAAAGGCTTCTTGAAGGGAAAGATGTAACTCTGTGAGATGAATTAACAGAACACAGAGCAGTTTCTCAGAAAGCTTCTTTCCAGTTTTGAACGGAAGATATTTCCTTTTTCACCATAGCCCTCTATGGGCTTCCAAATATCCCTTTGCCAATTCCACAAGAACAGCCTTAGCGAAAGGCTTCTTGAAGGGAAAGATGTAACTCTGTGAGATGAATTAACAGAACACAGAGCAGTTTCTCAGAAAGCTTCTTTCCAGTTTTGAACGGAAGATATTTCCTTTTTCACCGTAGCCCTCTATGGGCTTCCAAATATCCCTTTGCCAATTCCACAAGAACAGCCTTAGCGAAAGGCTTCTTGAAGGGAAAGATGTAACTCTGTGAGATGAATTAACAGAACACAGAGCAGTTTCTCAGAAAGCTTCTTTCCAGTTTTGAACGGAAGATATTTCCTTTTTCACCGTAGCCCTCTATGGGCTTCCAAATATCCCTTTGCCAATTCCACAAGAACAGCCTTAGCGAAAGGCTTCTTGAAGGGAAAGATGTAACTCTGTGAGATGAATTAACAGAACACAGAGCAGTTTCTCAGAAAGCTTCTTTCCAGTTTTGAACGGAAGATATTTCCTTTTTCACCATAGCCCTCTATGGGCTTCCAAATATCCCTTTGCCAATTCCACAAGAACAGCCTTAGCGAAAGGCTTCTTGAAGGGAAAGATGTAACTCTGTGAGATGAATTAACAGAACACAGAGCAGTTTCTCAGAAAGCTTCTTTCCAGTTTTGAACGGAAGATATTTCCTTTTTCACCATAGCCCTCTATGGGCTTCCAAATATCCCTTTGCCAATTCCACAAGAACAGCCTTAGCGAAAGGCTTCTTGAAGGGAAAGATGTAACTCTGTGAGATGAATTAACAGAACACAGAGCAGTTTCTCAGAAAGCTTCTTTCCAGTTTTGAACGGAAGATATTTCCTTTTTCACCATAGCCCTCTATGGGCTTCCAAATATCCCTTTGCCAATTCCACAAGAACAGCCTTAGCGAAAGGCTTCTTGAAGGGAAAGATGTAACTCTGTGAGATGAATTAACAGAACACAGAGCAGTTTCTCAGAAAGCTTCTTTCCAGTTTTGAACGGAAGATATTTCCTTTTTCACCATAGCCCTCTATGGGCTTCCAAATATCCCTTTGCCAAGTCCACAAGAACAGCCTTAGCGAAAGGCTTCTTGAAGGGAAAGATGTAACTCTGTGAGATGAATTAACAGAACACAGAGCAGTTTCTCAGAAAGCTTCTTTCCAGTTTTGAACGGAAGATATTTCCTTTTTCACCGTAGCCCTCTATGGGCTTCCAAATATCCCTTTGCCAATTCCACAAGAACAGCCTTAGCGAAAGGCTTCTTGAAGGGAAAGATGTAACTCGGTGAGATGAATTAACAGAACACAGAGCAGTTTCTCAGAAAGCTTCTTTCCAGTTTTGAACGGAAGATATTTCCTTTTTCACCATAGCCCTCTATGGGCTTCCAAATATCCCTTTGCCAATTCCACAAGAACAGCCTTAGCGAAAGGCTTCTTGAAGGGAAAGATGTAACTCTGTGAGATGAATTAACAGAACACAGAGCAGTTTCTCAGAAAGCTTCTTTCCAGTTTTGAACGGAAGATATTTCCTTTTTCACCGTAGCCCTCTATGGGCTTCCAAATATCCCTTTGCCAATTCCACAAGAACAGCCTTAGCGAAAGGCTTCTTGAAGGGAAAGATGTAACTCTGTGAGATGAATTAACAGAACACAGAGCAGTTTCTCAGAAAGCTTCTTTCCAGTTTTGAACGGAAGATATTTCCTTTTTCACCGTAGCCCTCTATGGGCTTCCAAATATCCCTTTGCCAATTCCACAAGAACAGCCTTAGCGAAAGGCTTCTGAAGGGAAAGATGTAACTCTGTGAGATGAATTAACAGAGCACAGAGCAGTTTCTCAGAAAGCTTCTTTCCAGTTTTGAACGGAAGATATTTCCTTTTTCACCGTAGCCCTCTATGGGCTTCCAAATATCCCTTTGCCAATTCCACAAGAACAGCCTTAGCGAAAGGCTTCTTGAAGGGAAAGATGTAACTCTGTGAGATGAATTAACAGAACACAGAGCAGTTTCTCAGAAAGCTTCTTTCCAGTTTTGAACGGAAGATATTTCCTTTTTCACCGTAGCCCTCTATGGGCTTCCAAATATCCCTTTGCCAATTCCACAAGAACAGCCTTAGCGAAAGGCTTCTTGAAGGGAAAGATGTAACTCTGTGAGATGAATTAACAGAACACAGAGCAGTTTCTCAGAAAGCTTCTTTCCAGTTTTGAACGGAAGATATTTCCTTTTTCACCGTAGCCCTCTATGGGCTTCCAAATATCCCTTTGCCAATTCCACAAGAACAGCCTTAGCGAAAGGCTTCTTGAAGGGAAAGATGTAACTCTGTGAGATGAATTAACAGAACACAGAGCAGTTTCTCAGAAAGCTTCTTTCCAGTTTTGAACGGAAGATATTTCCTTTTTCACCATAGCCCTCTATGGGCTTCCAAATATCCCTTTGCCAAGTCCACAAGAACAGCCTTAGCGAAAGGCTTCTTGAAGGGAAAGATGTAACTCTGTGAGATGAATTAACAGAACACAGAGCAGTTTCTCAGAAAGCTTCTTTCCAGTTTTGAACGGAAGATATTTCCGTTTTCACCATAGCCCTCTATGGGCTTCCAAATATCCCTTTGCCAATTCCACAAGAACAGCCTTAGCGAAAGGCTTCTTGAAGGGAAAGATGTAACTCTGTGAGATGAATTAACAGAACACAGAGCAGTTTCTCAGAAAGCTTCTTTCCAGTTTTGAACGGAAGATATTTCCTTTTTCACCATAGCCCTCTATGGGCTTCCAAATATCCCTTTGCCAAGTCCACAAGAACAGCCTTAGCGAAAGGCTTCTTGAAGGGAAAGATGTAACTCTGTGAGATGAATTCACAGAACACAGAGCAGTTTCTCAGAAAGCTTCTTTCCAGTTTTGAACGGAAGATATTTCCTTTTTCACCGTAGCCCTCTATGGGCTTCCAAATATCCCTTTGCCAATTCCACAAGAACAGCCTTAGCGAAAGGCTTCTTGAAGGGAAAGATGTAACTCTGTGAGATGAATTAACAGAACACAGAGCAGTTTCTCAGAAAGCTTCTTTCCAGTTTTGAACGGAAGATATTTCCTTTTTCACCATAGCCCTCTATGGGCTTCCAAATATCCCTTTGCCAATTCCACAAGAACAGCCTTAGCGAAAGGCTTCTTGAAGGGAAAGATGTAACTCTGTGAGATGAATTAACAGAACACAGAGCAGTTTCTCAGAAAGCTTCTTTCCAGTTTTGAACGGAAGATATTTCCTTTTTCACCGTAGCCCTCTATGGGCTTCCAAATATCCCTTTGCCAATTCCACAAGAACAGCCTTAGCGAAAGGCTTCTTGAAGGGAAAGATGTAACTCTGTGAGATGAATTAACAGAACACAGAGCAGTTTCTCAGAAAGCTTCTTTCCAGTTTTGAACGGAAGATATTTCCTTTTTCACCGTAGCCCTCTATGGGCTTCCAAATATCCCTTTGCCAATTCCACAAGAACAGCCTTAGCGAAAGGCTTCTGAAGGGAAAGATGTAACTCTGTGAGATGAATTAACAGAGCACAGAGCAGTTTCTCAGAAAGCTTCTTTCCAGTTTTGAACGGAAGATATTTCCTTTTTCACCGTAGCCCTCTATGGGCTTCCAAATATCCCTTTGCCAATTCCACAAGAACAGCCTTAGCGAAAGGCTTCTTGAAGGGAAAGATGTAACTCTGTGAGATGAATTAACAGAACACAGAGCAGTTTCTCAGAAAGCTTCTTTCCAGTTTTGAACGGAAGATATTTCCTTTTTCACCGTAGCCCTCTATGGGCTTCCAAATATCCCTTTGCCAATTCCACAAGAACAGCCTTAGCGAAAGGCTTCTTGAAGGGAAAGATGTAACTCTGTGAGATGAATTAACAGAACACAGAGCAGTTTCTCAGAAAGCTTCTTTCCAGTTTTGAACTGAAGATATTTCCTTTTTCACCGTAGCCCTCTATGGGCTTCCAAATATCCCTTTGCCAATTCCACAAGAACAGCCTTAGCGAAAGGCTTCTTGAAGGGAAAGATGTAACTCTGTGAGATGAATTAACAGAACACAGAGCAGTTTCTCAGAAAGCTTCTTTCCAGTTTTGAACGGAAGATATTTCCTTTTTCACCATAGCCCTCTATGGGCTTCCAAATATCCCTTTGCCAAGTCCACAAGAACAGCCTTAGCGAAAGGCTTCTTGAAGGGAAAGATGTAACTCTGTGAGATGAATTAACAGAACACAGAGCAGTTTCTCAGAAAGCTTCTTTCCAGTTTTGAACGGAAGATATTTCCTTTTTCACCATAGCCCTCTATGGGCTTCCAAATATCCCTTTGCCAATTCCACAAGAACAGCCTTAGCGAAAGGCTTCTTGAAGGGAAAGATGTAACTCTGTGAGATGAATTAACAGAACACAGAGCAGTTTCTCAGAAAGCTTCTTTCCAGTTTTGAACGGAAGATATTTCCTTTTTCACCATAGCCCTCTATGGGCTTCCAAATATCCCTTTGCCAAGTCCACAAGAAAAGCCTTAGCGAAAGGCTTCTTGAAGGGAAAGATGTAACTCTGTGAGATGAATTAACAGAACACAGAGCAGTTTCTCAGAAAGCTTCTTTCCAGTTTTGAACGGAAGATATTTCCTTTTTCACCGTAGCCCTCTATGGGCTTCCAAATATCCCTTTGCCAATTCCACAAGAACAGCCTTAGCGAAAGGCTTCTTGAAGGGAAAGATGTAACTCTGTGAGATGAATTAACAGAACACAGAGCAGTTTCTCAGAAAGCTTCTTTCCAGTTTTGAACGGAAGATATTTCCTTTTTCACCATAGCCCTCTATGGGCTTCCAAATATCCCTTTGCCAATTCCACAAGAACAGCCTTAGCGAAAGGCTTCTTGAAGGGAAAGATGTAACTCTGTGAGATGAATTAACAGAACACAGAGCAGTTTCTCAGAAAGCTTCTTTCCAGTTTTGAACGGAAGATATTTCCTTTTTCACCGTAGCCCTCTATGGGCTTCCAAATATCCCTTTGCCAATTCCACAAGAACAGCCTTAGCGAAAGGCTTCTTGAAGGGAAAGATGTAACTCTGTGAGATGAATTAACAGAACACAGGGCAGTTTCTCAGAAAGCTTCTTTCCAGTTTTGAACGGAAGATATTTCCTTTTTCACCGTAGCCCTCTATGGGCTTCCAAATATCCCTTTGCCAATTCCACAAGAACAGCCTTAGCGAAAGGCTTCTGAAGGGAAAGATGTAACTCTGTGAGATGAATTAACAGAGCACAGAGCAGTTTCTCAGAAAGCTTCTTTCCAGTTTTGAACGGAAGATATTTCCTTTTTCACCGTAGCCCTCTATGGGCTTCCAAATATCCCTTTGCCAATTCCACAAGAACAGCCTTAGCGAAAGGCTTCTTGAAGGGAAAGATGTAACTCTGTGAGATGAATTAACAGAACACAGAGCAGTTTCTCAGAAAGCTTCTTTCCAGTTTTGAACGGAAGATATTTCCTTTTTCACCGTAGCCCTCTATGGGCTTCCAAATATCCCTTTGCCAATTCCACAAGAACAGCCTTAGCGAAAGGCTTCTTGAAGGGAAAGATGTAACTCTGTGAGATGAATTAACAGAACACAGAGCAGTTTCTCAGAAAGCTTCTTTCCAGTTTTGAACGGAAGATATTTCCTTTTTCATCGTAGCCCTCTATGGGCTTCCAAATATCCCTTTGCCAATTCCACAAGAACAGCCTTAGCGAAAGGCTTCTTGAAGGGAAAGATGTAACTCTGTGAGATGAATTAACAGAACACAGAGCAGTTTCTCAGAAAGCTTCTTTCCAGTTTTGAACGGAAGATATTTCCTTTTTCACCATAGCCCTCTATGGGCTTCCAAATATCCCTTTGCCAATTCCACAAGAACAGCCTTAGCGAAAGGCTTCTTGAAGGGAAAGATGTAACTCTGTGAGATGAATTAACAGAACACAGAGCAGTTTCTCAGAAAGCTTCTTTCCAGTTTTGAACGGAAGATATTTCCTTTTTCACCATAGCCCTCTATGGGCTTCCAAATATCCCTTTGCCAATTCCACAAGAACAGCCTTAGCGAAAGGCTTCTTGAAGGGAAAGATGTAACTCTGTGAGATGAATTAACAGAACACAGGGCAGTTTCTCAGAAAGCTTCTTTCCAGTTTTGAACGGAAGATATTTCCTTTTTCACCATAGCCCTCTATGGGCTTCCAAATATCCCTTTGCCAATTCCACAAGAACAGCCTTAGCGAAAGGCTTCTTGAAGGGAAAGATGTAACTCTGTGAGATGAATTAACAGAACACAGAGCAGTTTCTCAGAAAGCTTCTTTCCAGTTTTGAACGGAAGATATTTCCTTTTTCACCATAGCCCTCTATGGGCTTCCAAATATCCCTTTGCCAATTCCACAAGAACAGCCTTAGCGAAAGGCTTCTTGAAGGGAAAGATGTAACTCTGTGAGATGAATTAACAGAACACAGAGCAGTTTCTCAGAAAGCTTCTTTCCAGTTTTGAACGGAAGATATTTCCTTTTTCACCATAGCCCTCTATGGGCTTCCAAATATCCCTTTGCCAACTCCACAAGAACAGCCTTAGCGAAAGGCTTCTTGAAGGGAAAGATGTAACTCTGTGAGATGAATTAACAGAACACAGAGCAGTTTCTCAGAAAGCTTCTTTCCAGTTTTGAACGGAAGATATTTCCTTTTTCACCATAGCCCTCTATGGGCTTCCAAATATCCCTTTGCCAACTCCACAAGAACAGCCTTAGCGAAAGGCTTCTTGAAGGGAAAGATGTAACTCTGTGAGATGAATTAACAGAACACAGAGCAGTTTCTCAGAAAGCTTCTTTCCAGTTTTGAACGGAAGATATTTCCTTTTTCACCAGAGCCCTCTATGGGCTTCCAAATATCCCTTTGCCAATTCCACAAGAACAGCCTTAGCGAAAGGCTTCTTGAAGGGAAAGATGTAACTCTGTGAGATGAATTAACAGAACACAGAGCAGTTTCTCAGAAAGCTTCTTTCCAGTTTTGAACGGAAGATATTTCCTTTTTCACCATAGCCCTCTATGGGCTTCCAAATATCCCTTTGCCAATTCCACAAGAACAGCCTTAGCGAAAGGCTTCTTGAAGGGAAAGATGTAACTCTGTGAGATGAATTAACAGAACACAGAGCAGTTTCTCAGAAATCTTCTTTCCAGTTTTGAACGGAAGATATTTCCTTTTTCACCGTAGCCCTCTATGGGCTTCCAAATATCCCTTTGCCAATTCCACAAGAACAGCCTTAGCGAAAGGCTTCTTGAAGGGAAAGATGTAACTCTGTGAGATGAATTAACAGAACACAGAGCAGTTTCTCAGAAAGCTTCTTTCCAGTTTTGAACGGAAGATATTTCCTTTTTCACCGTAGCCCTCTATGGGCTTCCAAATATCCCTTTGCCAATTCCACAAGAACAGCCTTAGCGAAAGGCTTCTTGAAGGGATAGATGTAACTCTGTGAGATGAATTAACAGAACACAGAGCAGTTTCTCAGAAAGCTTCTTTCCAGTTTTGAACGGAAGATATTTCCTTTTTCACCATAGCCCTCTATGGGCTTCCAAATATCCCTTTGCCAATTCCACAAGAACAGCCTTAGCGAAAGGCTTCTTGAAGGGAAAGATGTAACTCTGTGAGATGAATTAACAGAACACAGAGCAGTTTCTCAGAAAGCTTCTTTCCAGTTTTGAACGGAATATATTTCCTTTTTCACCATAGCCCTCTATGGGCTTCCAAATATCCCTTTGCCAATTCCACAAGAACAGCCTTAGCGAAAGGCTTCTTGAAGGGAAAGATGTAACTCTGTGAGATGAATTAACAGAACACAGAGCAGTTTCTCAGAAAGCTTCTTTCCAGTTTTGAACGGAAGATATTTCCTTTTTCACCATAGCCCTCTATGGGCTTCCAAATATCCCTTTGCCAATTCCACAAGAACAGCCTTAGCGAAAGGCTTCTTGAAGGGAAAGATGTAACTCTGTGAGATGAATTAACAGAACACAGAGCAGTTTCTCAGAAAGCTTCTTTCCAGTTTTGAACGGAAGATATTTCCTTTTTCACCATAGCCCTCTATGGGCTTCCAAATATCCCTTTGCCAATTCCACAAGAACAGCCTTAGCGAAAGGCTTCTTGAAGGGAAAGATGTAACTCTGTGAGATGAATTAACAGAACACAGAGCAGTTTCTCAGAAAGCTTCTTTCCAGTTTGGAACTGAAGATATTTCCTTTTTCACCATAGCCCTCTATGGGCTTCCAAATATCCCTTTGCCAATTCCACAAGAACAGCCTTAGCGAAAGGCTTCTTGAAGGGAAAGATGTAACTCTGTGAGATGAATTAACAGAACACAGAGCAGTTTCTCAGAAAGCTTCTTTCCAGTTTTGAACGGAAGATATTTCCTTTTTCACCATAGCCCTCTATGGGCTTCCAAATATCCCTTTGCCAATTCCACAAGAACAGCCTTAGCGAAAGGCTTCTTGAAGGGAAAGATGTAACTCTGTGAGATGAATTAACAGAACACAGAGCAGTTTCTCAGAAAGCTTCTTTCCAGTTTTGAACGGAAGATATTTCCTTTTTCACCATAGCCCTCTATGGGCTTCCAAATATCCCTTTGCCAAGTCCACAAGAACAGCCTTAGCGAAAGGCTTCTTGAAGGGAAAGATGTAACTCTGTGAGATGAATTAACAGAACACAGAGCAGTTTCTCAGAAAGCTTCTTTCCAGTTTTGAACGGAAGATATTTCCTTTTTCACCGTAGCCCTCTATGGGCTTCCAAATATCCCTTTGCCAATTCCACAAGAACAGCCTTAGCGAAAGGCTTCTTGAAGGGAAAGATATAACTCTGTGAGATGAATTAACAGAACACAGAGCAGTTTCTCAGAAAGCTTCTTTCTAGTTTTGAACGGAAGATATTTCCTTTTTCACCATAGCCCTCTATGGGCTTCCAAATATCCCTTTGCCAATTCCACAAGAACAGCCTTAGCGAAAGGCTTCTTGAAGGGAAAGATGTAACTCTGTGAGATGAATTAACAGAACACAGAGCAGTTTCTCAGAAAGCTTCTTTCCAGTTTTGAACGGAAGATATTTCCTTTTTCACCGTAGCCCTCTATGGGCTTCCAAATATCCCTTTGCCAATTCCACAAGAACAGCCTTAGCGAAAGGCTTCTTGAAGGGAAAGATGTAACTCTGTGAGATGAATTAACAGAACACAGAGCAGTTTCTCAGAAAGCTTCTTTCCAGTTTTGAACGGAAGATATTTCCTTTTTCACCGTAGCTCTCTATGGGCTTCCAAATATCCCTTTGCCAATTCCACAAGAACAGCCTTAGCGAAAGGCTTCTGAAGGGAAAGATGTAACTCTGTGAGATGAATTAACAGAGCACAGAGCAGTTTCTCAGAAAGCTTCTTTCCAGTTTTGAACGGAAGATATTTCCTTTTTCACCGTAGCCCTCTATGGGCTTCCAAATATCCCTTTGCCAATTCCACAAGAACAGCCTTAGCGAAAGGCTTCTTGAAGGGAAAGATGTAACTCTGTGAGATGAATTAACAGAACACAGAGCAGTTTCTCAGAAAGCTTCTTTCCAGTTTTGAACGGAAGATATTTCCTTTTTCACCGTAGCCCTCTATGGGCTTCCAAATATCCCTTTGCCAATTCCACAAGAACAGCCTTAGCGAAAGGCTTCTTGAAGGGAAAGATGTAACTCTGTGAGATGAATTAACAGAACACAGAGCAGTTTCTCAGAAAGCTTCTTTCCAGTTTTGAACGGAAGATATTTCCTTTTTCACCGTAGCCCTCTATGGGCTTCCAAATATCCCTTTGCCAATTCCACAAGAACAGCCTTAGCGAAAGGCTTCTTGAAGGGAAAGATGTAACTCTGTGAGATGAATTAACAGAACACAGAGCAGTTTCTCAGAAAGCTTCTTTCCAGTTTTGAACGGAAGATATTTCCTTTTTCACCATAGCCCTCTATGGGCTTCCAAATATCCCTTTGCCAATTCCACAAGAACAGCCTTAGCGAAAGGCTTCTTGAAGGGAAAGATGTAACTCTGTGAGATGAATTAACAGAACACAGAGCAGTTTCTCAGAAAGCTTCTTTCCAGTTTTGAACGGAAGATATTTCCTTTTTCACCATAGCCCTCTATGGGCTTCCAAATATCCCTTTGCCAATTCCACAAGAACAGCCTTAGCGAAAGGCTTCTTGAAGGGAAAGATGTAACTCTGTGAGATGAATTAACAGAACACAGAGCAGTTTCTCAGAAAGCTTCTTTCCAGTTTTGAACGGAAGATATTTCCTTTTTCACCATAGCCCTCTATGGGCTTCCAAATATCCCTTTGCCAATTCCACAAGAACAGCCTTAGCGAAAGGCTTCTTGAAGGGAAAGATGTAACTCTGTGAGATGAATTAACAGAACACAGAGCAGTTTCTCAGAAAGCTTCTTTCCAGTTTTGAACGGAAGATATTTCCTTTTTCACCATAGCCCTCTATGGGCTTCCAAATATCCCTTTGCCAATTCCACAAGAACAGCCTTAGCGAAAGGCTTCTTGAAGGGAAAGATGTAACTCTGTGAGATGAATGAACAGAACACAGAGCAGTTTCTCAGAAAGCTTCTTTCCAGTTTTGAACGGAAGATATTTCCTTTTTCACCATAGCCCTCTATGGGCTTCCAAATATCCCTTTGCCAAGTCCACAAGAACAGCCTTAGCGAAAGGCTTCTTGAAGGGAAAGATGTAACTCTGTGAGATGAATTAACAGAACACAGAGCAGTTTCTCAGAAAGCTTCTTTCCAGTTTTGAACGGAAGATATTTCCTTTTTCACCGTAGCCCTCTATGGGTTTCCAAATATCCCTTTGCCAATTCCACAAGAACAGCCTTAGCGAAAGGCTTCTTGAAGGGAAAGATGTAACTCTGTGAGATGAATTAACAGAACACAGAGCAGTTTCTCAGAAAGCTTCTTTCCAGTTTTGAACGGAAGATATTTCCTTTTTCACCATAGCCCTCTATGGGCTTCCAAATATCCCTTTGCCAATTCCACAAGAACAGCCTTAGCGAAAGGCTTCTTGAAGGGAAAGATGTAACTCTGTGAGATGAATTAACAGAACACAGGGCAGTTTCTCAGAAAGCTTCTTTCCAGTTTTGAACGGAAGATATTTCCTTTTTCACCATAGCCCTCTATGGGCTTCCAAATATCCCTTTGCCAATTCCACAAGAACAGCCTTAGCGAAAGGCTTCTTGAAGGGAAAGATGTAACTCTGTGAGATGAATTAACAGAACACAGAGCAGTTTCTCAGAAAGCTTCTTTCCAGTTTTGAACGGAAGATATTTCCTTTTTCACCATAGCCCTCTATGGGCTTCCAAATATCCCTTTGCCAATTCCACAAGAACAGCCTTAGCGAAAGGCTTCTTGAAGGGAAAGATGTAACTCTGTGAGATGAATTAACAGAACACAGAGCAGTTTCTCAGAAAGCTTCTTTCCAGTTTTGAACGGAAGATATTTCCTTTTTCACCATAGCCCTCTATGGGCTTCCAAATATCCCTTTGCCAACTCCACAAGAACAGCCTTAGCGAAAGGCTTCTTGAAGGGAAAGATGTAACTCTGTGAGATGAATTAACAGAACACAGAGCAGTTTCTCAGAAAGCTTCTTTCCAGTTTTGAACGGAAGATATTTCCTTTTTCACCATAGCCCTCTATGGGCTTCCAAATATCCCTTTGCCAATTCCACAAGAACAGCCTTAGCGAAAGGCTTCTTGAAGGGAAAGATGTAACTCTGTGAGATGAATTAACAGAACACAGAGCAGTTTCTCAGAAAGCTTCTTTCCAGTTTTGAACGGAAGATATTTCCTTTTTCACCGTAGCCCTCTATGGGCTTCCAAATATCCCTTTGCCAATTCCACAAGAACAGCCTTAGCGAAAGGCTTCTTGAAGGGAAAGATGTAACTCTGTGAGATGAATTAACAGAACACAGAGCAGTTTCTCAGAAAGCTTCTTTCCAGTTTTGAACGGAAGATATTTCCTTTTTCACCGTAGCCCTCTATGGGCTTCCAAATATCCCTTTGCCAATTCCACAAGAACAGCCTTAGCGAAAGGCTTCTTGAAGGGAAAGATGTAACTCTGTGAGATGAATTAACAGAACACAGAGCAGTTTCTCAGAAAGCTTCTTTCCAGTTTTGAACGGAAGATATTTCCTTTTTCACCGTAGCCCTCTATGGGCTTCCAAATATCCCTTTGCCAATTCCACAAGAACAGCCTTAGCGAAAGGCTTCTTGAAGGGAAAGATGTAACTCTGTGAGATGAATTAACAGAACACAGAGCAGTTTCTCAGAAAGCTTCTTTCCAGTTTTGAACGGAAGATATTTCCTTTTTCACCGTAGCCCTCTATGGGCTTCCAAATATCCCTTTGCCAATTCCACAAGAACAGCCTTAGCGAAAGGCTTCTTGAAGGGAAAGATGTAACTCTGTGAGATGAATTAACAGAACACAGAGCAGTTTCTCAGAAAGCTTCTTTCCAGTTTTGAACGGAAGATATTTCCTTTTTCACCATAGCCCTCTATGGGCTTCCAAATATCCCTTTGCCAATTCCACAAGAACAGCCTTAGCGAAAGGCTTCTTGAAGGGAAAGATGTAACTCTGTGAGATGAATTAACAGAACACAGAGCAGTTTCTCAGAAAGCTTCTTTCCAGTTTTGAACGGAAGATATTTCCTTTTTCACCATAGCCCTCTATGGGCTTCCAAATATCCCTTTGCCAATTCCACAAGAACAGCCTTAGCGAAAGGCTTCTTGAAGGGAAAGATGTAACTCTGTGAGATGAATTAACAGAACACAGAGCAGTTTCTCAGAAAGCTTCTTTCCAGTTTTGAACGGAAGATATTTCCTTTTTCACCATAGCCCTCTATGGGCTTCCAAATATCCCTTTGCCAATTCCACAAGAACAGCCTTAGCGAAAGGCTTCTTGAAGGGAAAGATGTAACTCTGTGAGATGAATTAACAGAACACAGAGCAGTTTCTCAGAAAGCTTCTTTCCAGTTTTGAACGGAAGATATTTCCTTTTTCACCATAGCCCTCTATGGGCTTCCAAATATCCCTTTGCCAATTCCACAAGAACAGCCTTAGCGAAAGGCTTCTTGAAGGGAAAGATGTAACTCTGTGAGATGAATGAACAGAACACAGAGCAGTTTCTCAGAAAGCTTCTTTCCAGTTTTGAACGGAAGATATTTCCTTTTTCACCATAGCCCTCTATGGGCTTCCAAATATCCCTTTGCCAAGTCCACAAGAACAGCCTTAGCGAAAGGCTTCTTGAAGGGAAAGATGTAACTCTGTGAGATGAATTAACAGAACACAGAGCAGTTTCTCAGAAAGCTTCTTTCCAGTTTTGAACGGAAGATATTTCCTTTTTCACCGTAGCCCTCTATGGGCTTCCAAATATCCCTTTGCCAATTCCACAAGAACAGCCTTAGCGAAAGGCTTCTTGAAGGGAAAGATGTAACTCTGTGAGATGAATTAACAGAACACAGAGCAGTTTCTCAGAAAGCTTCTTTCCAGTTTTGAACGGAAGATATTTCCTTTTTCACCATAGCCCTCTATGGGCTTCCAAATATCCCTTTGCCAATTCCACAAGAACAGCCTTAGCGAAAGGCTTCTTGAAGGGAAAGATGTAACTCTGTGAGATGAATTAACAGAACACAGGGCAGTTTCTCAGAAAGCTTCTTTCCAGTTTTGAACGGAAGATATTTCCTTTTTCACCATAGCCCTCTATGGGCTTCCAAATATCCCTTTGCCAATTCCACAAGAACAGCCTTAGCGAAAGGCTTCTTGAAGGGAAAGATGTAACTCTGTGAGATGAATTAACAGAACACAGAGCAGTTTCTCAGAAAGCTTCTTTCCAGTTTTGAACGGAAGATATTTCCTTTTTCACCATAGCCCTCTATGGGCTTCCAAATATCCCTTTGCCAATTCCACAAGAACAGCCTTAGCGAAAGGCTTCTTGAAGGGAAAGATGTAACTCTGTGAGATGAATTAACAGAACACAGAGCAGTTTCTCAGAAAGCTTCTTTCCAGTTTTGAACGGAAGATATTTCCTTTTTCACCATAGCCCTCTATGGGCTTCCAAATATCCCTTTGCCAACTCCACAAGAACAGCCTTAGCGAAAGGCTTCTTGAAGGGAAAGATGTAACTCTGTGAGATGAATTAACAGAACACAGAGCAGTTTCTCAGAAAGCTTCTTTCCAGTTTTGAACGGAAGATATTTCCTTTTTCACCATAGCCCTCTATGGGCTTCCAAATATCCCTTTGCCAATTCCACAAGAACAGCCTTAGCGAAAGGCTTCTTGAAGGGAAAGATGTAACTCTGTGAGATGAATTAACAGAACACAGAGCAGTTTCTCAGAAAGCTTCTTTCCAGTTTTGAACGGAAGATATTTCCTTTTTCACCGTAGCCCTCTATGGGCTTCCAAATATCCCTTTGCCAATTCCACAAGAACAGCCTTAGCGAAAGGCTTCTTGAAGGGAAAGATGTAACTCTGTGAGATGAATTAACAGAACACAGAGCAGTTTCTCAGAAAGCTTCTTTCCAGTTTTGAACGGAAGATATTTCCTTTTTCAACATAGCCCTCTATGGGCTTCCAAATATCCCTTTGCCAATTCCACAAGAACAGCCTTAGCGAAAGGCTTCTTGAAGGGAAAGATGTAACTCTGTGAGATGAATTAACAGAACACAGAGCAGTTTCTCAGAAAGCTTCTTTCCAGTTTTGAACGGAAGATATTTCCTTTTTCACCATAGCCCTCTATGGGCTTCCAAATATCCCTTTGCCAATTCCACAAGAACAGCCTTAGCGAAAGGCTTCTTGAAGGGAAAGATGTAACTCTGTGAGATGAATTAACAGAACACAGAGCAGTTTCTCAGAAAGCTTCTTTCCAGTTTTGAACGGAAGATATTTCCTTTTTCACCATAGCCCTCTATGGGCTTCCAAATATCCCTTTGCCAACTCCACAAGAACAGCCTTAGCGAAAGGCTTCTTGAAGGGAAAGATGTAACTCTGTGAGATGAATTAACAGAACACAGAGCAGTTTCTCAGAAAGCTTCTTTCCAGTTTTGAACGGAAGATATTTCCTTTTTCACCATAGCCCTCTATGGGCTTCCAAATATCCCTTTGCCAATTCCACAAGAACAGCCTTAGCGAAAGGCTTCTTGAAGGGAAAGATGTAACTCTGTGAGATGAATTAACAGAACACAGAGCAGTTTCTCAGAAAGCTTCTTTCCAGTTTTGAACGGAAGATATTTCCTTTTTCACCGTAGCCCTCTATGGGCTTCCAAATATCCCTTTGCCAATTCCACAAGAACAGCCTTAGCGAAAGGCTTCTTGAAGGGAAAGATGTAACTCTGTGAGATGAATTAACAGAACACAGAGCAGTTTCTCAGAAAGCTTCTTTCCAGTTTTGAACGGAAGATATTTCCTTTTTCAACATAGCCCTCTATGGGCTTCCAAATATCCCTTTGCCAATTCCACAAGAACAGCCTTAGCGAAAGGCTTCTTGAAGGGAAAGATGTAACTCTGTGAGATGAATTAACAGAACACAGAGCAGTTTCTCAGAAAGCTTCTTTCCAGTTTTGAACGGAAGATATTTCCTTTTTCACCATAGCCCTCTATGGGCTTCCAAATATCCCTTTGCCAATTCCACAAGAACAGCCTTAGCGAAAGGCTTCTTGAAGGGAAAGATGTAACTCTGTGAGATGAATTAACAGAACACAGAGCAGTTTCTCAGAAAGCTTCTTTCCAGTTTTGAACGGAAGATATTTCCTTTTTCACCATAGCCCTCTATGGTCTTCCAAATATCCCTTTGCCAATTCCACAAGAACAGCCTTAGCGAAAGGCTTCTTGAAGGGAAAGATGTAACTCTGTGAGATGAATTAACAGAACACAGAGCAGTTTCTCAGAAAGCTTCTTTCCAGTTTTGAACGGAAGATATTTCCTTTTTCACCGTAGCCCTCTATGGGCTTCCAAATATCCCTTTGCCAAGTCCACAAGAACAGCCTTAGCGAAAGGCTTCTTGAAGGGAAAGATGTAACTCTGTGAGATGAATTAACAGAACACAGAGCAGTTTCTCAGAAAGCTTCTTTCCAGTTTTGAACGGAAGATACTTCCTTTTTCACCGTAGCCCTCTATGGGCTTCCAAATATCCCTTTGCCAATTCCACAAGAACAGCCTTAGCGAAAGGCTTCTTGAAGGGAAAGATGTAACTCTGTGAGATGAATTAACAGAACACAGAGCAGTTTCTCAGAAAGCTTCTTTCCAGTTTTGCACGGAAGATATTTCCTTTTTCACCGTAGCCCTCTATGGGCTTCCAAATATCCCTTTGCCAATTCCACAAGAACAGCCTTAGCGAAAGGCTTCTTGAAGGGAAAGATGTAACTCTGTGAGATGAATTAACAGAACACAGAGCAGTTTCTCAGAAAGCTTCTTTCCAGTTTTGAACGGAAGATATTTCCTTTTTCACCATAGCCCTCTATGGGCTTCCAAATATCCCTTTGCCAATTCCACAAGAACAGCCTTAGCGAAAGGCTTCTTGAAGGGAAAGATGTAACTCTGTGAGATGAATTAACAGAACACAGAGCAGTTTCTCAGAAAGCTTCTTTCCAGTTTTGAACGGAAGATATTTCCTTTTTCATCATAGCCCTCTATGGGCTTCCAAATATCCCTTTGCCAATTCCACAAGAACAGCCTTAGCGAAAGGCTTCTTGAAGGGAAAGATGTAACTCTGTGAGATGAATTAACAGAACACAGAGCAGTTTCTCAGAAAGCTTCTTTCCAGTTTTGAACGGAAGATATTTCCTTTTTCACCATAGCCCTCTATGGGCTTCCAAATATCCCTTTGCCAATTCCACAAGAACAGCCTTAGCGAAAGGCTTCTTGAAGGGAAAGATGTAACTCTGTGAGATGAATTAACAGAACACAGAGCAGTTTCTCAGAAAGCTTCTTTCCAGTTTTGAACGGAAGATATTTCCTTTTTCACCATAGCCCTCTATGGGCTTCCAAATATCCCTTTGCCAATTCCACAAGAACAGCCTTAGCGAAAGGCTTCTTGAAGGGAAAGATGTAACTCTGTGAGATGAATTAACAGAACACAGGGCAGTTTCTCAGAAAGCTTCTTTCCAGTTTTGAACGGAAGATATTTCCTTTTTCACCATAGCCCTCTATGGGCTTCCAAATATCCCTTTGCCAATTCCACAAGAACAGCCTTAGCGAAAGGCTTCTTGAAGGGAAAGATGTAACTCTGTGAGATGAATTAACAGAACACAGAGCAGTTTCTCAGAAAGCTTCTTTCCAGTTTTGAACGGAAGATATTTCCTTTTTCACCAGAGCCCTCTATGGGCTTCCAAATATCCCTTTGCCAATTCCACAAGAACAGCCTTAGCGAAAGGCTTCTTGAAGGGAAAGATGTAACTCTGTGAGATGAATTAACAGAACACAGAGCAGTTTCTCAGAAAGCTTCTTTCCAGTTTTGAACGGAAGATATTTCCTTTTTCACCATAGCCCTCTATGGGCTTCCAAATATCCCTTTGCCAACTCCACAAGAACAGCCTTAGCGAAAGGCTTCTTGAAGGGAAAGATGTAACTCTGTGAGATGAATTAACAGAACACAGAGCAGTTTCTCAGAAAGCTTCTTTCCAGTTTTGAACGGAAGATATTTCCTTTTTCACCATAGCCCTCTATGGGCTTCCAAATATCCCTTTGCCAATTCCACAAGAACAGCCTTAGCGAAAGGCTTCTTGAAGGGAAAGATGTAACTCTGTGAGATGAATTAACAGAACACAGAGCAGTTTCTCAGAAAGCTTCTTTCCAGTTTTGAACGGAAGATATTTCCTTTTTCACCATAGCCCTCTATGGGCTTCCAAATATCCCTTTGCCAATTCCACAAGAACAGCCTTAGCGAAAGGCTTCTTGAAGGGAAAGATGTAACTCTGTGAGATGAATTAACAGAACACAGAGCAGTTTCTCAGAAAGCTTCTTTCCAGTTTTGAACGGAAGATATTTCCTTTTTCACCGTAGCCCTCTATGGGCTTCCAAATATCCCTTTGCCAATTCCACAAGAACAGCCTTAGCGAAAGGCTTCTTGAAGGGAAAGATGTAACTCTGTGAGATGAATTAACAGAACACAGAGCAGTTTCTCAGAAAGCTTCTTTCCAGTTTTGAACGGAAGATATTTCCTTTTTCACCATAGCCCTCTATGGGCTTCCAAATATCCCTTTGCCAATTCCACAAGAACAGCCTTAGCGAAAGGCTTCTTGAAGGGAAAGATGTAACTCTGTGAGATGAATTAACAGAACACAGAGCAGTTTCTCAGAAAGCTTCTTTCCAGTTTTGAACGGAAGATATTTCCTTTTTCACCATAGCCCTCTATGGGCTTCCAAATATCCCTTTGCCAATTCCACAAGAACAGCCTTAGCGAAAGGCTTCTTGAAGGGAAAGATGTAACTCTGTGAGATGAATTAACAGAACACAGAGCAGTTTCTCAGAAAGCTTCTTTCCAGTTTTGAACGGAAGATATTTCCTTTTTCACCATAGCCCTCTATGGGCTTCCAAATATCCCTTTGCCAAGTCCACAAGAACAGCCTTAGCGAAAGGCTTCTTGAAGGGAAAGATGTAACTCTGTGAGATGAATTAACAGAACACAGAGCAGTTTCTCAGAAAGCTTCTTTCCAGTTTTGAACGGAAGATATTTCCTTTTTCACCGTAGCCCTCTATGGGCTTCCAAATATCCCTTTGCCAATTCCACAAGAACAGCCTTAGCGAAAGGCTTCTTGAAGGGAAAGATATAACTCTGTGAGATGAATTAACAGAACACAGAGCAGTTTCTCAGAAAGCTTCTTTCTAGTTTTGAACGGAAGATATTTCCTTTTTCACCATAGCCCTCTATGGGCTTCCAAATATCCCTTTGCCAATTCCACAAGAACAGCCTTAGCGAAAGGCTTCTTGAAGGGAAAGATGTAACTCTGTGAGATGAATTAACAGAACACAGAGCAGTTTCTCAGAAAGCTTCTTTCCAGTTTTGAACGGAAGATATTTCCTTTTTCACCGTAGCCCTCTATGGGCTTCCAAATATCCCTTTGCCAATTCCACAAGAACAGCCTTAGCGAAAGGCTTCTTGAAGGGAAAGATGTAACTCTGTGAGATGAATTAACAGAACACAGAGCAGTTTCTCAGAAAGCTTCTTTCCAGTTTTGAACGGAAGATATTTCCTTTTTCACCGTAGCCCTCTATGGGCTTCCAAATATCCCTTTGCCAATTCCACAAGAACAGCCTTAGCGAAAGGCTTCTGAAGGGAAAGATGTAACTCTGTGAGATGAATTAACAGAGCACAGAGCAGTTTCTCAGAAAGCTTCTTTCCAGTTTTGAACGGAAGATATTTCCTTTTTCACCGTAGCCCTCTATGGGCTTCCAAATATCCCTTTGCCAATTCCACAAGAACAGCCTTAGCGAAAGGCTTCTTGAAGGGAAAGATGTAACTCTGTGAGATGAATTAACAGAACACAGAGCAGTTTCTCAGAAAGCTTCTTTCCAGTTTTGAACGGAAGATATTTCCTTTTTCACCGTAGCCCTCTATGGGCTTCCAAATATCCCTTTGCCAATTCCACAAGAACAGCCTTAGCGAAAGGCTTCTTGAAGGGAAAGATGTAACTCTGTGAGATGAATTAACAGAACACAGAGCAGTTTCTCAGAAAGCTTCTTTCCAGTTTTGAACGGAAGATATTTCCTTTTTCACCGTAGCCCTCTATGGGCTTCCAAATATCCCTTTGCGAATTCCACAAGAACAGCCTTAGCGAAAGGCTTCTTGAAGGGAAAGATGTAACTCTGTGAGATGAATTAACAGAACACAGAGCAGTTTCTCAGAAAGCTTCTTTCCAGTTTTGAACGGAAGATATTTCCTTTTTCACCATAGCCCTCTATGGGCTTCCAAATATCCCTTTGCCAATTCCACAAGAACAGCCTTAGCGAAAGGCTTCTTGAAGGGAAAGATGTAACTCTGTGAGATGAATTAACAGAACACAGAGCAGTTTCTCAGAAAGCTTCTTTCCAGTTTTGAACGGAAGATATTTCCTTTTTCACCATAGCCCTCTATGGGCTTCCAAATATCCCTTTGCCAATTCCACAAGAACAGCCTTAGCGAAAGGCTTCTTGAAGGGAAAGATGTAACTCTGTGAGATGAATTAACAGAACACAGAGCAGTTTCTCAGAAAGCTTCTTTCCAGTTTTGAACGGAAGATATTTCCTTTTTCACCATAGCCCTCTATGGGCTTCCAAATATCCCTTTGCCAATTCCACAAGAACAGCCTTAGCGAAAGGCTTCTTGAAGGGAAAGATGTAACTCTGTGAGATGAATTAACAGAACACAGAGCAGTTTCTCAGAAAGCTTCTTTCCAGTTTTGAACGGAAGATATTTCCTTTTTCACCATAGCCCTCTATGGGCTTCCAAATATCCCTTTGCCAATTCCACAAGAACAGCCTTAGCGAAAGGCTTCTTGAAGGGAAAGATGTAACTCTGTGAGATGAATGAACAGAACACAGAGCAGTTTCTCAGAAAGCTTCTTTCCAGTTTTGAACGGAAGATATTTCCTTTTTCACCATAGCCCTCTATGGGCTTCCAAATATCCCTTTGCCAAGTCCACAAGAACAGCCTTAGCGAAAGGCTTCTTGAAGGGAAAGATGTAACTCTGTGAGATGAATTAACAGAACACAGAGCAGTTTCTCAGAAAGCTTCTTTCCAGTTTTGAACGGAAGATATTTCCTTTTTCACCGTAGCCCTCTATGGGCTTCCAAATATCCCTTTGCCAATTCCACAAGAACAGCCTTAGCGAAAGGCTTCTTGAAGGGAAAGATGTAACTCTGTGAGATGAATTAACAGAACACAGAGCAGTTTCTCAGAAAGCTTCTTTCCAGTTTTGAACGGAAGATATTTCCTTTTTCACCATAGCCCTCTATGGGCTTCCAAATATCCCTTTGCCAATTCCACAAGAACAGCCTTAGCGAAAGGCTTCTTGAAGGGAAAGATGTAACTCTGTGAGATGAATTAACAGAACACAGGGCAGTTTCTCAGAAAGCTTCTTTCCAGTTTTGAACGGAAGATATTTCCTTTTTCACCATAGCCCTCTATGGGCTTCCAAATATCCCTTTGCCAATTCCACAAGAACAGCCTTAGCGAAAGGCTTCTTGAAGGGAAAGATGTAACTCTGTGAGATGAATTAACAGAACACAGAGCAGTTTCTCAGAAAGCTTCTTTCCAGTTTTGAACGGAAGATATTTCCTTTTTCACCATAGCCCTCTATGAGCTTCCAAATATCCCTTTGCCAATTCCACAAGAACAGCCTTAGCGAAAGGCTTCTTGAAGGGAAAGATGTAACTCTGTGAGATGAATTAACAGAACACAGAGCAGTTTCTCAGAAAGCTTCTTTCCAGTTTTGAACGGAAGATATTTCCTTTTTCACCATAGCCCTCTATGGGCTTCCAAATATCCCTTTGCCAACTCCACAAGAACAGCCTTAGCGAAAGGCTTCTTGAAGGGAAAGATGTAACTCTGTGAGATGAATTAACAGAACACAGAGCAGTTTCTCAGAAAGCTTCTTTCCAGTTTTGAACGGAAGATATTTCCTTTTTCACCATAGCCCTCTATGGGCTTCCAAATATCCCTTTGCCAATTCCACAAGAACAGCCTTAGCGAAAGGTTTCTTGAAGGGAAAGATGTAACTCTGTGAGATGAATTAACAGAACACAGAGCAGTTTCTCAGAAAGCTTCTTTCCAGTTTTGAACGGAAGATATTTCCTTTTTCACCGTAGCCCTCTATGGGCTTCCAAATATCCCTTTGCCAATTCCACAAGAACAGCCTTAGCGAAAGGCTTCTTGAAGGGAAAGATGTAACTCTGTGAGATGAATTAACAGAACACAGAGCAGTTTCTCAGAAAGCTTCTTTCCAGTTTTGAACGGAAGATATTTCCTTTTTCAACATAGCCCTCTATGGGCTTCCAAATATCCCTTTGCCAATTCCACAAGAACAGCCTTAGCGAAAGGCTTCTTGAAGGGAAAGATGTAACTCTGTGAGATGAATTAACAGAACACAGAGCAGTTTCTCAGAAAGCTTCTTTCCAGTTTTGAACGGAAGATATTTCCTTTTTCACCATAGCCCTCTATGGGCTTCCAAATATCCCTTTGCCAATTCCACAAGAACAGCCTTAGCGAAAGGCTTCTTGAAGGGAAAGATGTAACTCTGTGAGATGAATTAACAGAACACAGAGCAGTTTCTCAGAAAGCTTCTTTCCAGTTTTGAACGGAAGATATTTCCTTTTTCACCATAGCCCTCTATGGGCTTCCAAATATCCCTTTGCCAACTCCACAAGAACAGCCTTAGCGAAAGGCTTCTTGAAGGGAAAGATGTAACTCTGTGAGATGAATTAACAGAACACAGAGCAGTTTCTCAGAAAGCTTCTTTCCAGTTTTGAACGGAAGATATTTCCTTTTTCACCATAGCCCTCTATGGGCTTCCAAATATCCCTTTGCCAATTCCACAAGAACAGCCTTAGCGAAAGGCTTCTTGAAGGGAAAGATGTAACTCTGTGAGATGAATTAACAGAACACAGAGCAGTTTCTCAGAAAGCTTCTTTCCAGTTTTGAACGGAAGATATTTCCTTTTTCACCGTAGCCCTCTATGGGCTTCCAAATATCCCTTTGCCAATTCCACAAGAACAGCCTTAGCGAAAGGCTTCTTGAAGGGAAAGATGTAACTCTGTGAGATGAATTAACAGAACACAGAGCAGTTTCTCAGAAAGCTTCTTTCCAGTTTTGAACGGAAGATATTTCCTTTTTCAACATAGCCCTCTATGGGCTTCCAAATATCCCTTTGCCAATTCCACAAGAACAGCCTTAGCGAAAGGCTTCTTGAAGGGAAAGATGTAACTCTGTGAGATGAATTAACAGAACACAGAGCAGTTTCTCAGAAAGCTTCTTTCCAGTTTTGAACGGAAGATATTTCCTTTTTCACCATAGCCCTCTATGGGCTTCCAAATATCCCTTTGCCAATTCCACAAGAACAGCCTTAGCGAAAGGCTTCTTGAAGGGAAAGATGTAACTCTGTGAGATGAATTAACAGAACACAGAGCAGTTTCTCAGAAAGCTTCTTTCCAGTTTTGAACGGAAGATATTTCCTTTTTCACCATAGCCCTCTATGGTCTTCCAAATATCCCTTTGCCAATTCCACAAGAACAGCCTTAGCGAAAGGCTTCTTGAAGGGAAAGATGTAACTCTGTGAGATGAATTAACAGAACACAGAGCAGTTTCTCAGAAAGCTTCTTTCCAGTTTTGAACGGAAGATATTTCCTTTTTCACCGTAGCCCTCTATGGGCTTCCAAATATCCCTTTGCCAAGTCCACAAGAACAGCCTTAGCGAAAGGCTTCTTGAAGGGAAAGATGTAACTCTGTGAGATGAATTAACAGAACACAGAGCAGTTTCTCAGAAAGCTTCTTTCCAGTTTTGAACGGAAGATATTTCCTTTTTCACCATAGCCCTCTATGGGCTTCCAAATATCCCTTTGCCAATTCCACAAGAACAGCCTTAGCGAAAGGCTTCTTGAAGGGAAAGATGTAACTCTGTGAGATGAATTAACAGAACACAGAGCAGTTTCTCAGAAAGCTTCTTTCCAGTTTTGAACGGAAGATATTTCCTTTTTCACCGTAGCCCTCTATGGGCTTCCAAATATCCCTTTGCCAATTCCACAAGAACAGCCTTAGCGAAAGGCTTCTTGAAGGGAAAGATGTAACTCTGTGAGATGAATTAACAGAACACAGAGCAGTTTCTCAGAAAGCTTCTTTCCAGTTTTGCACGGAAGATATTTCCTTTTTCACCGTAGCCCTCTATGGGCTTCCAAATATCCCTTTGCCAATTCCACAAGAACAGCCTTAGCGAAAGGCTTCTTGAAGGGAAAGATGTAACTCTGTGAGATGAATTAACAGAACACAGAGCAGTTTCTCAGAAAGCTTCTTTCCAGTTTTGAACGGAAGATATTTCCTTTTTCACCATAGCCCTCTATGGGCTTCCAAATATCCCTTTGCCAATTCCACAAGAACAGCCTTAGCGAAAGGCTTCTTGAAGGGAAAGATGTAACTCTGTGAGATGAATTAACAGAACACAGAGCAGTTTCTCAGAAAGCTTCTTTCCAGTTTTGAACGGAAGATATTTCCTTTTTCACCATAGCCCTCTATGGGCTTCCAAATATCCCTTTGCCAATTCCACAAGAACAGCCTTAGCGAAAGGCTTCTTGAAGGGAAAGATGTAACTCTGTGAGATGAATTAACAGAACACAGAGCAGTTTCTCAGAAAGCTTCTTTCCAGTTTTGAACGGAAGATATTTCCTTTTTCAACATAGCCCTCTATGGGCTTCCAAATATCCCTTTGCCAATTCCACAAGAACAGCCTTAGCGAAAGGCTTCTTGAAGGGAAAGATGTAACTCTGTGAGATGAATTAACAGAACACAGAGCAGTTTCTCAGAAAGCTTCTTTCCAGTTTTGAACGGAAGATATTTCCTTTTTCACCATAGCCCTCTATGGGCTTCCAAATATCCCTTTGCCAATTCCACAAGAACAGCCTTAGCGAAAGGCTTCTTGAAGGGAAAGATGTAACTCTGTGAGATGAATTAACAGAACACAGGGCAGTTTCTCAGAAAGCTTCTTTCCAGTTTTGAACGGAAGATATTTCCTTTTTCACCATAGCCCTCTATGGGCTTCCAAATATCCCTTTGCCAATTCCACAAGAACAGCCTTAGCGAAAGGCTTCTTGAAGGGAAAGATGTAACTCTGTGAGATGAATTAACAGAACACAGAGCAGTTTCTCAGAAAGCTTCTTTCCAGTTTTGAACGGAAGATATTTCCTTTTTCACCAGAGCCCTCTATGGGCTTCCAAATATCCCTTTGCCAATTCCACAAGAACAGCCTTAGCGAAAGGCTTCTTGAAGGGAAAGATGTAACTCTGTGAGATGAATTAACAGAACACAGAGCAGTTTCTCAGAAAGCTTCTTTCCAGTTTTGAACGGAAGATATTTCCTTTTTCACCATAGCCCTCTATGGGCTTCCAAATATCCCTTTGCCAACTCCACAAGAACAGCCTTAGCGAAAGGCTTCTTGAAGGGAAAGATGTAACTCTGTGAGATGAATTAACAGAACACAGAGCAGTTTCTCAGAAAGCTTCTTTCCAGTTTTGAACGGAAGATATTTCCTTTTTCACCATAGCCCTCTATGGGCTTCCAAATATCCCTTTGCCAATTCCACAAGAACAGCCTTAGCGAAAGGCTTCTTGAAGGGAAAGATGTAACTCTGTGAGATGAATTAACAGAACACAGAGCAGTTTCTCAGAAAGCTTCTTTCCAGTTTTGAACGGAAGATATTTCCTTTTTCACCATAGCCCTCTATGGGCTTCCAAATATCCCTTTGCCAATTCCACAAGAACAGCCTTAGCGAAAGGCTTCTTGAAGGGAAAGATGTAACTCTGTGAGATGAATTAACAGAACACAGAGCAGTTTCTCAGAAAGCTTCTTTCCAGTTTTGAACGGAAGATATTTCCTTTTTCACCGTAGCCCTCTATGGGCTTCCAAATATCCCTTTGCCAATTCCACAAGAACAGCCTTAGCGAAAGGCTTCTTGAAGGGAAAGATGTAACTCTGTGAGATGAATTAACAGAACACAGAGCAGTTTCTCAGAAAGCTTCTTTCCAGTTTTGAACGGAAGATATTTCCTTTTTCACCATAGCCCTCTATGGGCTTCCAAATATCCCTTTGCCAATTCCACAAGAACAGCCTTAGCGAAAGGCTTCTTGAAGGGAAAGATGTAACTCTGTGAGATGAATTAACAGAACACAGAGCAGTTTCTCAGAAAGCTTCTTTCCAGTTTTGAACGGAAGATATTTCCTTTTTCACCATAGCCCTCTATGGGCTTCCAAATATCCCTTTGCCAATTCCACAAGAACAGCCTTAGCGAAAGGCTTCTTGAAGGGAAAGATGTAACTCTGTGAGATGAATTAACAGAACACAGAGCAGTTTCTCAGAAAGCTTCTTTCCAGTTTTGAACGGAAGATATTTCCTTTTTCACCATAGCCCTCTATGGGCTTCCAAATATCCCTTTGCCAATTCCACAAGAACAGCCTTAGCGAAAGGCTTCTTGAAGGGAAAGATGTAACTCTGTGTGATGAATTAACAGAACACAGAGCAGTTTCTCAGAAAGCTTCTTTCCAGTTTTGAACGGAAGATATTTCCTTTTTCACCATAGCCCTCTATGGGCTTCCAAATATCCCTTTGCCAATTCCACAAGAACAGCCTTAGCGAAAGGCTTCTTGAAGGGAAAGATGTAACTCTGTGAGATGAATTAACAGAACACAGAGCAGTTTCTCAGAAAGCTTCTTTCCAGTTTTGAACGGAAGATATTTCCTTTTTCACCGTAGCCCTATGTGGGCTTCCAAATATCCCTTTGCCAATTCCACAAGAACAGCCTTAGCGAAAGGCTTCTTGAAGGGAAAGATGTAACTCTGTGAGATGAATTAACAGAACACAGAGCAGTTTCTCAGAAAGCTTCTTTCCAGTTTTGCACGGAAGATATTTCCTTTTTCACCGTAGCCCTCTATGGGCTTCCAAATATCCCTTTGCCAATTCCACAAGAACAGCCTTAGCGAAAGGCTTCTTGAAGGGAAAGATGTAACTCTGTGAGATGAATTAACAGAACACAGAGCAGTTTCTCAGAAAGCTTCTTTCCAGTTTTGAACGGAAGATATTTCCTTTTTCACCATAGCCCTCTATGGGCTTCCAAATATCCCTTTGCCAATTCCACAAGAACAGCCTTAGCGAAAGGCTTCTTGAAGGGAAAGATGTAACTCTGTGAGATGAATTAACAGAACACAGAGCAGTTTCTCAGAAAGCTTCTTTCCAGTTTTGAACGGAAGATATTTCCTTTTTCACCGTAGCCCTCTATGGGCTTCCAAATATCCCTTTGCCAATTCCACAAGAACAGCCTTAGCGAAAGGCTTCTTGAAGGGAAAGATGTAACTCTGTGAGATGAATTAACAGAACACAGAGCAGTTTCTCAGAAAGCTTCTTTCCAGTTTTGAACGGAAGATATTTCCTTTTTCACCGTAGCCCTCTATGGGCTTCCAAATATCCCTTTGCCAATTCCACAAGAACAGCCTTAGCGAAAGGCTTCTTGAAGGGAAAGATGTAACTCTGTGAGATGAATTAACAGAACACAGAGCAGTTTCTCAGAAAGCTTCTTTCCAGTTTTGAACGGAAGATATTTCCTTTTTCACCATAGCCCTCTATGGGCTTCCAAATATCCCTTTGCCAATTCCACAAGAACAGCCTTAGCGAAAGGCTTCTTGAAGGGAAAGATGTAACTCTGTGAGATGAATTAACAGAACACAGAGCAGTTTCTCAGAAAGCTTCTTTCCAGTTTTGAACGGAAGATATTTCCTTTTTCACCATAGCCCTCTATGGGCTTCCAAATATCCCTTTGCCAATTCCACAAGAACAGCCTTAGCGAAAGGCTTCTTGAAGGGAAAGATGTAACTCTGTGAGATGAATTAACAGAACACAGAGCAGTTTCTCAGAAAGCTTCTTTCCAGTTTTGAACGGAAGATATTTCCTTTTTCACCATAGCCCTCTATGGGCTTCCAAATATCCCTTTGCCAATTCCACAAGAACAGCCTTAGCGAAAGGCTTCTTGAAGGGAAAGATGTAACTCTGTGTGATGAATTAACAGAACACAGAGCAGTTTCTCAGAAAGCTTCTTTCCAGTTTTGAACGGAAGATATTTCCTTTTTCACCATAGCCCTCTATGGGCTTCCAAATATCCCTTTGCCAATTCCACAAGAACAGCCTTAGCGAAAGGCTTCTTGAAGGGAAAGATGTAACTCTGTGAGATGAATTAACAGAACACAGAGCAGTTTCTCAGAAAGCTTCTTTCCAGTTTTGAACGGAAGATATTTCCTTTTTCACCGTAGCCCTATGTGGGCTTCCAAATATCCCTTTGCCAATTCCACAAGAACAGCCTTAGCGAAAGGCTTCTTGAAGGGAAAGATGTAACTCTGTGAGATGAATTAACAGAACACAGAGCAGTTTCTCAGAAAGCTTCTTTCCAGTTTTGCACGGAAGATATTTCCTTTTTCACCGTAGCCCTCTATGGGCTTCCAAATATCCCTTTGCCAATTCCACAAGAACAGCCTTAGCGAAAGGCTTCTTGAAGGGAAAGATGTAACTCTGTGAGATGAATTAACAGAACACAGAGCAGTTTCTCAGAAAGCTTCTTTCCAGTTTTGAACGGAAGATATTTCCTTTTTCACCATAGCCCTCTATGGGCTTCCAAATATCCCTTTGCCAATTCCACAAGAACAGCCTTAGCGAAAGGCTTCTTGAAGGGAAAGATGTAACTCTGTGAGATGAATTAACAGAACACAGAGCAGTTTCTCAGAAAGCTTCTTTCCAGTTTTGAACGGAAGATATTTCCTTTTTCACCGTAGCCCTCTATGGGCTTCCAAATATCCCTTTGCCAATTCCACAAGAACAGCCTTAGCGAAAGGCTTCTTGAAGGGAAAGATGTAACTCTGTGAGATGAATTAACAGAACACAGAGCAGTTTCTCAGAAAGCTTCTTTCCAGTTTTGAACGGAAGATATTTCCTTTTTCACCGTAGCCCTCTATGGGCTTCCAAATATCCCTTTGCCAATTCCACAAGAACAGCCTTAGCGAAAGGCTTCTTGAAGGGAAAGATGTAACTCTGTGAGATGAATTAACAGAACACAGAGCAGTTTCTCAGAAAGCTTCTTTCCAGTTTTGAACGGAAGATATTTCCTTTTTCACCATAGCCCTCTATGGGCTTCCAAATATCCCTTTGCCAATTCCACAAGAACAGCCTTAGCGAAAGGCTTCTTGAAGGGAAAGATGTAACTCTGTGAGATGAATTAACAGAACACAGAGCAGTTTCTCAGAAAGCTACTTTCCAGCTTTGAACGGAAGATATTTCCTTTTTCACCATAGCCCTCTATGGGCTTCCAAATATCCCTTTGCCAACTCCACAAGAACAGCCTTAGCGAAAGGCTTCTTGAAGGGAAAGATGTAACTCTGTGAGATGAATTAACAGAACACAGAGCAGTTTCTCAGAAAGCTTCTTTCCAGTTTTGAACGGAAGATATTTCCTTTTTCACCGTAGCCCTCTATGGGCTTCCAAATATCCCTTTGCCAATTCCACAAGAACAGCCTTAGCGAAAGGCTTCTTGAAGGGAAAGATGTAACTCTGTGAGATGAATTAACAGAACACAGAGCAGTTTCTCAGAAAGCTTCTTTCCAGTTTTGAACGGAAGATATTTCCTTTTTCACCATAGCCCTCTATGGGCTTCCAAATATCCCTTTGCCAATTCCACAAGAACAGCCTTAGCGAAAGGCTTCTTGAAGGGAAAGATGTAACTCTGTGAGATGAATTAACAGAACACAGAGCAGTTTCTCAGAAAGCTTCTTTCCAGTTTTGAACGGAAGATATTTCCTTTTTCACCATAGCCCTCTATGGGCTTCCAAATATCCCTTTGCCAATTCCACAAGAACAGCCTTAGCGAAAGGCTTCTTGAAGGGAAAGATGTAACTCTGTGAGATGAATTAACAGAACACAGAGCAGTTTCTCAGAAAGCTTCTTTCCAGTTTTGAACGGAAGATATTTCCTTTTTCACCACAGCCCACTATGGGCTTCCAAATATCCCTTTGCCAATTCCACAAGAACAGCCTTAGCGAAAGGCTTCTTGAAGGGAAAGATGTAACTCTGTGAGATGAATTAACAGAACACACAGAAGTTTCTCAGAAAGCTTCTTTCCAGTTTTGAACGGAAGATATTTCCTTTTTCACCGTAGCCCTCTATGGGCTTCCAAATGTCCCTTTGCCAATTCCACAAGAACAGCCTTAGCGAAAGGCTTCTTGAAGGGAAAGATGTAACTCTGTGAGATGAATTAACAGAACACAGAGCAGTTTCTCAGAAAGCTTCTTTCCAGTTTTGAACGGAAGATATTTCCTTTTTCACCATAGCCCTCTATGGGCTTCCAAATATCCCTTTGCCAATTCCACAAGAACAGCCTTAGCGAAAGGCTTCTTGAAGGGAAAGATGTAACTCTGTGAGATGAATTAACAGAACACAGAGCAGTTTCTCTGAAAGCTTCTTTCCAGTTTTGAACGGAAGATATTTCCTTTTTCACCGTAGCCCTCTATGGGCTTCCAAATATCCGTTTGCCAATTCCACAAGAACAGCCTTAGCGAAAGGCTTCTTGAAGGGAAAGATGTAACTCTGTGAGATGAATTAACAGAACACAGAGCAATTTCTCAGAAAGCTTCTTTCCAGTTTTGAACGGAAGATATTTCCTTTTTCACCGTAGCCCTCTATGGGCTTCCAAATATTCCTTTGCCAATTCCACAAGAACAGCCTTAGCGAAAGGCTTCTTGAAGGGAAAGATGTAACTCTGTGAGATGAATTAACAGAACACAGAGCAGTTTCTCAGAAAGCTTCTTTCCAGTTTTGAATGGAAGATATTTCCTTTTTCACCATAGCCCTCTATGGGCTTCCAAATATCCCTTTGCCAACTCCACAAGAACAGCCTTAGCGAAAGGCTTCTTGAAGGGAAAGATGTAACTCTGTGAGATGAATTAACAGAACACAGAGCAGTTTCTCAGAAAGCTTCTTTCCAGTTTTGAACGGAAGATATTTCCTTTTTCACCGTAGCCCTCTATGGGCTTCCAAATATCCCTTTGCCAATTCCACAAGAACAGCCTTAGCGAAAGGCTTCTTGAAGGGAAAGATGTAACTCTGTGAGATGAATTAACAGAACACAGAGCAGTTTCTCAGAAAGCTTCTTTCCAGTTTTGAACGGAAGATATTTCCTTTTTCACCGTAGCCCTCTATGGGCTTCCAAATATCCCTTTGCCAATTCCACAAGAACAGCCTTAGCGAAAGGCTTCTTGAAGGGAAAGATGTAACTCTGTGAGATGAATTAACAGAACACAGAGCAGTTTCTCAGAAAGCTTCTTTCCAGTTTTGAACGGAAGATATTTCCTTTTTCACCATAGCCCTCTATGGGCTTCCAAATATCCCTTTGCCAATTCCACAAGAACAGCCTTAGCGAAAGGCTTCTTGAAGGGAAAGATGTAACTCTGTGAGATGAATTAACAGAACACAGAGCAGTTTCTCAGAAAGCTTCTTTCCAGTTTTGAACGGAAGATATTTCCTTTTTCACCATAGCCCTCTATGGGCTTCCAAATATCCCTTTGCCAATTCCACAAGAACAGCCTTAGCGAAAGGCTTCTTGAAGGGAAAGATGTAACTCTGTGAGATGAATTAACAGAACACAGAGCAGTTTCTCAGAAAGCTTCTTTCCAGTTTTGAACGGAAGATATTTCCTTTTTCACCATAGCCCTCTATGGGCTTCCAAATATCCCTTTGCCAATTCCACAAGAACAGCCTTAGCGAAAGGCTTCTTGAAGGGAAAGATGTAACTCTGTGAGATGAATTAACAGGACACAGAGCAGTTTCTCAGAAAGCTTCTTTCCAGTTTTGAACGGAAGATATTTCCTTTTTCACCGTAGCCCTCTATGGGCTTCCAAATATCCCTTTGCCAATTCCACAAGAACAGACTTAGCGAAAGGCTTCTTGAAGGGAAAGATGTAACTCTGTGAGATGAATTAACAGAACACAGAGCAGTTTCTCAGAAAGCTTCTTTCCAGTTTTGAATGGAAGATATTTCCTTTTTCACCATAGCCCTCTATGGGCTTCCAAATATCCCTTTGCCAATTCCACAAGAACAGCCTTAGCGAAAGTCTTCTTGAAGGGAAAGATATAACTCTGTGAGATGAGTTAACAGAACACAGAGCAGTTTCTCAGAAAGCTTCTTTCCATTTTGAACGGAAGATATTTCCTTTTTCACCATAGCCCTCTATGGGCTTCCAAATATCCCTTTGCCAATTCCACAAGAACAGCCTTAGCGAAAGGCTTCTTGAAGGGAAAGATGTAACTCTGTGAGATGAATTAACAGAACACAGAGCAGTTTCTCAGAAAGCTTCTTTCCAGTTTTGAACGGAAGATATTTCCTTTTTCACCATAGCCCTCTATGGGCTTCCAAATATCCCTTTGCCAATTCCACAAGAACAGCCTTAGCGAAAGGCTTCTTGAAGGGAAAGATGTAACTCTGTGAGATGAATTAACAGAACACAGAGCAGTTTCTCAGAAAGCTTCTTTCCAGTTTTGAACGGAAGATATTTCCTTTTTCACCATAGCCCTCTATGGGCTTCCAAATATCCCTTTGCCAATTCCACAAGAACAGCCTTAGCGAAAGGCTTCTTGAAGGGAAAGATGTAACTCTGTGAGATGAATTAACAGAACACAGAGCAGTTTCTCAGAAAGCTTCTTTCCAGTTTTGAACGGAAGATATTTCCTTTTTCACCATAGCCCTCTATGGGCTTCCAAATATCCCTTTGCCAATTCCACAAGAACAGCCTTAGCGAAAGGCTTCTTGAAGGGAAAGATGTAACTCTGTGAGATGAATTAACAGAACACAGAGCAGTTTCTCAGAAAGCTTCTTTCCAGTTTTGAACGGAAGATATTTCCTTTTTCACCATAGCCCTCTATGGGCTTCCAAATATCCCTTTGCCAATTCCACAAGAACAGCCTTAGCGAAAGGCTTCTTGAAGGGAAAGATGTAACTCTGTGAGATGAATTAACAGAACACAGAGCAGTTTCTCAGAAAGCTTCTTTCCAGTTTTGAACGGAAGATATTTCCTTTTTCACCATAGCCCTCTATGGGCTTCCAAATATCGCTTTGCCAACTCCACAAGAACAGCCTTAGCGAAAGGCTTCTTGAAGGGAAAGATGTAACTCTGTGAGATGAATTAACAGAACACAGAGCAGTTTCTCAGAAAGCTTCTTTCCAGTTTTGAACGGAAGATATTTCCTTTTTCACCATAGCCCTCTATGGGCTTCCAAATATCCCTTTGCCAATTCCACAAGAACAGCCTTAGCGAAAGGCTTCTTGAAGGGAAAGATGTAACTCTGTGAGATGAATTAACAGAACACAGAGCAGTTTCTCAGAAAGCTTCTTTCCAGTTTTGAACGGAAGATATTTCCTTTTTCACCATAGCCCTCTATGGGCTTCCAAATATCCCTTTGCCAATTCCACAAGAACAGCCTTAGCGAAAGGCTTCTTGAAGGGAAAGATGTAACTCTGTGAGATGAATTAATAGAACACAGAGCAGTTTCTCAGAAAGCTTCTTTCCAGTTTTGAACGGAAGATATTTCCTTTTTCACCATAGCCCTCTATGGGCTTCCAAATATCCCTTTGCCAATTCCACAAGAACAGCCTTAGCGAAAGGCTTCTTGAAGGGAAAGATGTAACTCTGTGAGATGAATTAACAGAACACAGAGCAGTTTCTCAGAAAGCTTCTTTCCAGTTTTGAACGGAAGATATTTCCTTTTTCACCGTAGCCCTATATGGGCTTCCAAATATCCCTTTGCCAATTCCACAAGAACAGCCTTAGCGAAAGGCTTCTTGAAGGGAAAGATGTAACTCTGTGAGATGAATTAACAGAACACAGAGCAGTTTCTCAGAAAGCTTCTTTCCAGTTTTGCACGGAAGATATTTCCTTTTTCACCGTAGCCCTCTATGGGCTTCCAAATATCCCTTTGCCAATTCCACAAGAACAGCCTTAGCGAAAGGCTTCTTGAAGGGAAAGATGTAACTCTGTGAGATGAATTAACAGAACACAGAGCAGTTTCTCAGAAAGCTTCTTTCCAGTTTTGAACGGAAGATATTTCCTTTTTCACCATAGCCCTCTATGGGCTTCCAAATATCCCTTTGCCAATTCCACAAGAACAGCCTTAGCGAAAGGCTTCTTGAAGGGAAAGATGTAACTCTGTGAGATGAATTAACAGAACACAGAGCAGTTTCTCAGAAAGCTTCTTTCCAGTTTTGAACGGAAGATATTTCCTTTTTCACCGTAGCCCTCTATGGGCTTCCAAATATCCCTTTGCCAATTCCACAAGAACAGCCTTAGCGAAAGGCTTCTTGAAGGGAAAGATGTAACTCTGTGAGATGAATTAACAGAACACAGAGCAGTTTCTCAGAAAGCTTCTTTCCAGTTTTGAACGGAAGATATTTCCTTTTTCACCGTAGCCCTCTATGGGCTTCCAAATATCCCTTTGCCAATTCCACAAGAACAGCCTTAGCGAAAGGCTTCTTGAAGGGAAAGATGTAACTCTGTGAGATGAATTAACAGAACACAGAGCAGTTTCTCAGAAAGCTTCTTTCCAGTTTTGAACGGAAGATATTTCCTTTTTCACCATAGCCCTCTATGGGCTTCCAAATATCCCTTTGCCAATTCCACAAGAACAGCCTTAGCGAAAGGCTTCTTGAAGGGAAAGATGTAACTCTGTGAGATGAATTAACAGAACACAGAGCAGTTTCTCAGAAAGCTTCTTTCCAGTTTTGAACGGAAGATATTTCCTTTTTCACCATAGCCCTCTATGGGCTTCCAAATATCCCTTTGCCAATTCCACAAGAACAGCCTTAGCGAAAGGCTTCTTGAAGGGAAAGATGTAACTCTGTGAGATGAATTAACAGAACACAGAGCAGTTTCTCAGAAAGCTTCTTTCCAGTTTTGAACGGAAGATATTTCCTTTTTCACCGTAGCCCTCTATGGGCTTCCAAATATCCCTTTGCCAATTCCACAAGAACAGCCTTAGCGAAAGGCTTCTTGAAGGGAAAGATGTAACTCTGTGAGATGAATTAACAGAACACAGAGCAGTTTCTCAGAAAGCTTCTTTCCAGTTTTGAACGGAAGATATTTCCTTTTTCACCGTAGCCCTCTATGGGCTTCCAAATATCCCTTTGCCAATTCCACAAGAACAGCCTTAGCGAAAGGCTCCTTGAAGGGAAAGATGTAACTCTGTGAGATGAATTAACAGAACACAGAGCAGTTTCTCAGAAAGCTTCTTTCCAGTTTTGAACGGAAGATATTTCCTTTTTCACCATAGCCCTCTATGGGCTTCCAAGTATCCCTTTGCCAATTCCACAAGAACAGCCTTAGCGAAAGGCTTCTTGAAGGGAAAGATGTAACTCTGTGAGATGAATTAACAGAACACAGAGCAGTTTCTCAGAAAGCTTCTTTCCAGTTTTGAACGGAAGATATTTCCTTTTTCACCATAGCCCTCTATGGGCTTCCAAATATCCCTTTGCCAATTCCACAAGAACAGCCTTAGCGAAAGGCTTCTTGAAGGGAAAGATGTAACTCTGTGAGATGAATTAACAGAACACAGAGCAGTTTCTCAGAAAGCTTCTTTCCAGTTTTGAACGGAAGATATTTCCTTTTTCACCATAGCCCTCTATGGGCTTCCAAATATCCCTTTGCCAATTCCACAAGAACAGCCTTAGCGAAAGGCTTCTTGAAGGGAAAGATGTAACTCTGTGAGATGAATTAACAGAACACAGAGCAGTTTCTCAGAAAGCTTCTTTCCAGTTTTGAACGGAAGATATTTCCTTTTTCACCATAGCCCTCTATGGGCTTCCAAATATCCCTTTGCCAATTCCACAAGAACAGCCTTAGCGAAAGGCTTCTTGAAGGGAAAGATGTAACTCTGTGAGATGAATTAACAGAACACAGAGCAGTTTCTCAGAAAGCTTCTTTCCAGTTTTGAACGGAAGATATTTCCTTTTTCACCATAGCCCTCTATGGGCTTCCAAATATCCCTTTGCCAATTCCACAAGAACAGCCTTAGCGAAAGGCTTCTTGAAGGGAAAGATGTAACTCTGTGAGATGAATTAACAGAACACAGAGCAGTTTCTCAGAAAGCTTCTTTCCAGTTTTGAACGGAAGATATTTCCTTTTTCACCGTAGCCCTCTATGGGCTTCCAAATGTCCCTTTGCCAATTCCACAAGAACAGCCTTAGCGAAAGGCTTCTTGAAGGGAAAGATGTAACTCTGTGAGATGAATTAACAGAACACAGAGCAGTTTCTCAGAAAGCTTCTTTCCAGTTTTGAACGGAAGATATTTCCTTTTTCACCATAGCCCTCTATGGGCTTCCAAATATCCCTTTGCCAATTCCACAAGAACAGCCTTAGCGAAAGGCTTCTTGAAGGGAAAGATGTAACTCTGTGAGATGAATTAACAGAACACAGAGCAGTTTCTCTGAAAGCTTCTTTCCAGTTTTGAACGGAAGATATTCCCTTTTTCACCGTAGCCCTCTATGGGCTTCCAAATATCCGTTTGCCAATTCCACAAGAACAGCCTTAGCGAAAGGCTTCTTGAAGGGAAAGATGTAACTCTGTGAGATGAATTAACAGAACACAGAGCAATTTCTCAGAAAGCTTCTTTCCAGTTTTGAACGGAAGATATTTCCTTTTTCACCGTAGCCCTCTATGGGCTTCCAAATATTCCTTTGCCAATTCCACAAGAACAGCCTTAGCGAAAGGCTTCTTGAAGGGAAAGATGTAACTCTGTGAGATGAATTAACAGAACACAGAGCAGTTTCTCAGAAAGCTTCTTTCCAGTTTTGAATGGAAGATATTTCCTTTTTCACCATAGCCCTCTATGGGCTTCCAAATATCCCTTTGCCAATTCCACAAGAACAGCCTTAGCGAAAGGCTTCTTGAAGGGAAAGATGTAACTCTGTGAGATGAATTAACAGAACACAGAGCAGTTTCTCAGAAAGCTTCTTTCCAGTTTTGAACGGAAGATATTTCCTTTTTCACTGTAGCCCTCTATGGGCTTCCAAATATCCCTTTGCCAATTCCACAAGAACAGCCTTAGCGAAAGGCTTCTTGAAGGGAAAGATGTAACTCTGTGAGATGAATTAACAGAACACAGAGCAGTTTCTCAGAAAGCTTCTTTCCAGTTTTGAACGGAAGATATTTCCTTTTTCACCATAGCCCTCTATGGGCTTCCAAATATCCCTTTGCCAATTCCACAAGAACAGCCTTAGCGAAAGGCTTCTTGAAGGGAAAGATGTAACTCTGTGAGATGAATTAACAGAACACAGAGCAGTTTCTCAGAAAGCTTCTTTCCAGTTTTGAACGGAAGATATTTCCTTTTTCACCATAGCCCTCTATGGGCTTCCAAATATCCCTTTGCCAATTCCACAAGAACAGCCTTAGCGAAAGGCTTCTTGAAGGGAAAGATGTAACTCTGTGAGATGAATTAACAGGACACAGAGCAGTTTCTCAGAAAGCTTCTTTCCAGTTTTGAACGGAAGATATTTCCTTTTTCACCGTAGCCCTCTATGGGCTTCCAAATATCCCTTTGCCAATTCCACAAGAACAGCCTTAGCGAAAGGCTTCTTGAAGGGAAAGATGTAACTCTGTGAGATGAATTAACAGAACACAGAGCAGTTTCTCAGAAAGCTTCTTTCCAGTTTTGAACGGAAGATATTTCCTTTTTCACCATAGCCCTCTATGGGCTTCCAAATATCCCTTTGCCAATTCCACAAGAACAGCCTTAGCGAAAGGCTTCTTGAAGGGAAAGATGTAACTCTGTGAGATGAATTAACAGAACACAGAGCAGTTTCTCAGAAAGCTTCTTTCCAGTTTTGAACGGAAGATATTTCCTTTTTCACCACAGCCCTCTATGGGCTTCCAAATATCCCTTTGCCAATTCCACAAGAACAGCCTTAGCGAAAGGCTTCTTGAAGGGAAAGATGTAACTCTGTGAGATGAATTAACAGAACACAGAGAAGTTTCTCAGAAAGCTTCTTTCCAGTTTTGAACGGAAGATATTTCCTTTTTCACCGTAGCCCTCTATGGGCTTCGAAATGTCCCTTTGCCAATTCCACAAGAACAGCCTTAGCGAAAGGCTTCTTGAAGGGAAAGATGTAACTCTGTGAGATGAATTAACAGAACACAGAGCAGTTTCTCAGAAAGCTTCTTTCCAGTTTTGAACGGAAGATATTTCCTTTTTCACCATAGCCCTCTATGGGCTTCCAAATATCACTTTGCCAATTCCACAAGAACAGCCTTAGCGAAAGGCTTCTTGAAGGGAAAGATGTAACTCTGTGAGATGAATTAACAGAACACAGAGCAGTTTCTCTGAAAGCTTCTTTCCAGTTTTGAACGGAAGATATTTCCTTTTTCACCGTAGCCCTCTATGGGCTTCCAAATATCCGTTTGCCAATTCCACAAGAACAGCCTTAGCGAAAGGCTTCTTGAAGGGAAAGATGTAACTCTGTGAGATGAATTAACAGAACACAGAGCAATTTCTCAGAAAGCTTCTTTCCAGTTTTGAACGGAAGATATTTCCTTTTTCACCGTAGCCCTCTATGGGCTTCCAAATATTCCTTTGCCAATTCCACAAGAACAGCCTTAGCGAAAGGCTTCTTGAAGGGAAAGATGTAACTCTGTGAGATGAATTAACAGAACACAGAGCAGTTTCTCAGAAAGCTTCTTTCCAGTTTTGAATGGAAGATATTTCCTTTTTCACCATAGCCCTCTATGGGCTTCCAAATATCCCTTTGCCAACTCCACAAGAACAGCCTTAGCGAAAGGCTTCTTGAAGGGAAAGATGTAACTCTGTGAGATGAATTAACAGAACACAGAGCAGTTTCTCAGAAAGCTTCTTTCCAGTTTTGAACGGAAGATATTTCCTTTTTCACCGTAGCCCTCTATGGGCTTCCAAATATCCCTTTGCCAATTCCACAAGAACAGCCTTAGCGAAAGGCTTCTTGAAGGGAAAGATGTAACTCTGTGAGATGAATTAACAGAACACAGAGCAGTTTCTCAGAAAGCTTCTTTCCAGTTTTGAACGGAAGATATTTCCTTTTTCACCGTAGCCCTCTATGGGCTTCCAAATATCCCTTTGCCAATTCCACAAGAACAGCCTTAGCGAAAGGCTTCTTGAAGGGAAAGATGTAACTCTGTGAGATGAATTAACAGAACACAGAGCAGTTTCTCAGAAAGCTTCTTTCCAGTTTTGAACGGAAGATATTTCCTTTTTCACCATAGCCCTCTATGGGCTTCCAAATATCCCTTTGCCAATTCCACAAGAACAGCCTTAGCGAAAGGCTTCTTGAAGGGAAAGATGTAACTCTGTGAGATGAATTAACAGAACACAGAGCAGTTTCTCAGAAAGCTTCTTTCCAGTTTTGAACGGAAGATATTTCCTTTTTCACCATAGCCCTCTATGGGCTTCCAAATATCCCTTTGCCAATTCCACAAGAACAGCCTTAGCGAAAGGCTTCTTGAAGGGAAAGATGTAACTCTGTGAGATGAATTAACAGAACACAGAGCAGTTTCTCAGAAAGCTTCTTTCCAGTTTTGAACGGAAGATATTTCCTTTTTCACCATAGCCCTCTATGGGCTTCCAAATATCCCTTTGCCAATTCCCCAAGAACAGCCTTAGCGAAAGGCTTCTTGAAGGGAAAGATGTAACTCTGTGAGATGAATTAACAGGACACAGAGCAGTTTCTCAGAAAGCTTCTTTCCAGTTTTGAACGGAAGATATTTCCTTTTTCACCGTAGCCCTCTATGGGCTTCCAAATATCCCTTTGCCAATTCCACAAGAACAGACTTAGCGAAAGGCTTCTTGAAGGGAAAGATGTAACTCTGTGAGATGAATTAACAGAACACAGAGCAGTTTCTCAGAAAGCTTCTTTCCAGTTTTGAACGGAAGATATTTCCTTTTTCACCATAGCCCTCTATGGGCTTCCAAATATCCCTTTGCCAATTCCACAAGAACAGCCTTAGCGAAAGTCTTCTTGAAGGGAAAGATGTAACTCTGTGAGATGAGTTAACAGAACACAGAGCAGTTTCTCAGAAAGCTTCTTTCCAGTTTTGAACGGAAGATATTTCCTTTTTCACCATAGCCCTCTATGGGCTTCCAAATATCCCTTTGCCAATTCCACAAGAACAGCCTTAGCGAAAGGCTTCTTGAAGGGAAAGATGTAACTCTGTGAGATGAATTAACAGAACACAGAGCAGTTTCTCAGAAAGCTTCTTTCCAGTTTTGAACGGAAGATATTTCCTTTTTCACCATAGCCCTCTATGGGCTTCCAAATATCCCTTTGCCAATTCCACAAGAACAGCCTTAGCGAAAGGCTTCTTGAAGGGAAAGATGTAACTCTGTGAGATGAATTAACAGAACACAGAGCAGTTTCTCAGAAAGCTTCTTTCCAGTTTTGAACGGAAGATATTTCCTTTTTCACCATAGCCCTCTATGGGCTTCCAAATATCCCTTTGCCAATTCCACAAGAACAGCCTTAGCGAAAGGCTTCTTGAAGGGAAAGATGTAACTCTGTGAGATGAATTAACAGAACACAGAGCAGTTTCTCAGAAAGCTTCTTTCCAGTTTTGAACGGAAGATATTTCCTTTTTCACCATAGCCCTCTATGGGCTTCCAAATATCCCTTTGCCAATTCCACAAGAACAGCCTTAGCGAAAGGCTTCTTGAAGGGAAAGATGTAACTCTGTGAGATGAATTAACAGAACACAGAGCAGTTTCTCAGAAAGCTTCTTTCCAGTTTTGAACGGAAGATATTTCCTTTTTCACCATAGCCCTCTATGGGCTTCCAAATATCCCTTTGCCAATTCCACAAGAACAGCCTTAGCGAAAGGCTTCTTGAAGGGAAAGATGTAACTCTGTGAGATGAATTAACAGAACACAGAGCAGTTTCTCAGAAAGCTTCTTTCCAGTTTTGAACGGAAGATATTTCCTTTTTCACCATAGCCCTCTATGGGCTTCCAAATATCGCTTTGCCAACTCCACAAGAACAGCCTTAGCGAAAGGCTTCTTGAAGGGAAAGATGTAACTCTGTGAGATGAATTAACAGAACACAGAGCAGTTTCTCAGAAAGCTTCTTTCCAGTTTTGAACGGAAGATATTTCCTTTTTCACCATAGCCCTCTATGGGCTTCCAAATATCCCTTTGCCAATTCCACAAGAACAGCCTTAGCGAAAGGCTTCTTGAAGGGAAAGATGTAACTCTGTGAGATGAATTAACAGAACACAGAGCAGTTTCTCAGAAAGCTTCTTTCCAGTTTTGAACGGAAGATATTTCCTTTTTCACCATAGCCCTCTATGGGCTTCCAAATATCCCTTTGCCAATTCCACAAGAACAGCCTTAGCGAAAGGCTTCTTGAAGGGAAAGATGTAACTCTGTGAGATGAATTAACAGAACACAGAGCAGTTTCTCAGAAAGCTTCTTTCCAGTTTTGAACGGAAGATATTTCCTTTTTCACCATAGCCCTCTATGGGCTTCCAAATATCCCTTTGCCAATTCCACAAGAACAGCCTTAGCGAAAGGCTTCTTGAAGGGAAAGATGTAACTCTGTGAGATGAATTAACAGAACACAGAGCAGTTTCTCAGAAAGCTTCTTTCCAGTTTTGAACGGAAGATATTTCCTTTTTCACCATAGCCCTCTATGGGCTTCCAAATATCCCTTTGCCAACTCCACAAGAACAGCCTTAGCGAAAGGCTTCTTGAAGGGAAAGATGTAACTCTGTGAGATGAATTAACAGAACACAGAGCAGTTTCTCAGAAAGCTTCTTTCCAGTTTGGAACGGAAGATATTTCCTTTTTCACCATAGCCCTCTATGGGCTTCCAAATATCCCTTTGCCAATTCCACAAGAACAGCCTTAGCGAAAGGCTTCTTGAAGGGAAAGATGTAACTCTGTGAGATGAATTAACAGAACACAGAGCAGTATCTCAGAAAGCTTCTTTCCAGTTTTGAACGGAAGATATTTCCTTTTTCACCGTAGCCCTCTATGGGCTTCCAAATATCCCTTTGCCAATTCCACAAGAACAGCCTTAGCGAAAGGCTTCTTGAAGGGAAAGATGTAACTCTGTGAGATGAATTAACAGAACACAGAGCAGTTTCTCAGAAAGCTTCTTTCCAGTTTTGAACGGAAGATATTTCCTTTTTCACCATAGCCCTCTATGGGCTTCCAAATATCCCTTTGCCAATTCCACAAGAACAGCCTTAGCGAAAGGCTTCTTGAAGGGAAAGATGTAACTCTGTGAGATGAATTAACAGAACACAGAGCAGTTTCTCAGAAAGCTTCTTTCCAGTTTTGAACGGAAGATATTTCCTTTTTCACCATAGCCCTCTATGGGCTTCCAAATATCCCTTTGCCAATTCCACAAGAACAGCCTTAGCGAAAGGCTTCTTGAAGGGAAAGATGTAACTCTGTGAGATGAATTAACAGAACACAGAGCAGTTTCTCAGAAAGCTTCTTTCCAGTTTTGAACGGAAGATATTTCCTTTTTCACCATAGCCCTCTATGGGCTTCCAAATATCCCTTTGCCAATTCCACAAGAACAGCCTTAGCGAAAGGCTTCTTGAAGGGAAAGATGTAACTCTGTGAGATGAATTAACAGAACACAGAGCAGTTTCTCAGAAAGCTTCTTTCCAGTTTTGAACGGAAGATATTTCCTTTTTCACCATAGCCCTCTATGGGCTTCCAAATATCCCTTTGCCAATTCCACAAGAACAGCCGTAGCGAAAGGCTTCTTGAAGGGAAAGATGTAACTCTGTGAGATGAATTAACAGAACACAGAGCAGTTTCTCAGAAAGCTTCTTTCCAGTTTTGAACGGAAGATATTTCCTTTTTCACCATAGCCCTCTATGGGCTTCCAAATATCCCTTTGCCAATTCCACAAGAACAGCCTTAGCGAAAGGCTTCTTGAAGGGAAAGATGTAACTCTGTGAGATGAATTAACAGAACACAGAGCAGTATCTCAGAAAGCTTCTTTCCAGTTTTGAACGGAAGATATTTCCTTTTTCACCGTAGCCCTCTATGGGCTTCCAAATATCCCTTTGCCAATTCCACAAGAACAGCCTTAGCGAAAGGCTTCTTGAAGGGAAAGATGTAACTCTGTGAGATGAATTAACAGAACACAGAGCAGTTTCTCAGAAAGCTTCTTTCCAGTTTTGAACGGAAGATATTTCCTTTTTCACCATAGCCCTCTATGGGCTTCCAAATATCCCTTTGCCAATTCCACAAGAACAGCCTTAGCGAAAGGCTTCTTGAAGGGAAAGATGTAACTCTGTGAGATGAATTAACAGAACACAGAGCAGTTTCTCAGAAAGCTTCTTTCCAGTTTTGAACGGAAGATATTTCCTTTTTCACCGTAGCCCTCTATGGGCTTCCAAATATCCCTTTGCCAATTCCACAAGAACAGCCTTAGCGAAAGGCTTCTTGAAGGGAAAGATGTAACTCTGTGAGATGAATTAACAGAACACAGAGCAGTTTCTCAGAAAGCTTCTTTCCAGTTTTGAACGGAAGATATTTCCTTTTTCACCATAGCCCTCTATGGGCTTCCAAATATCCCTTTGCCAATTCCACAAGAATAGCCTTAGCGAAAGGCTTCTTGAAGGGAAAGATGTAACTCTGTGAGATGAATTAACAGAACACAGAGCAGTTTCTCAGAAAGCTTCTTTCCAGTTTTGAACGGAAGATATTTCCTTTTTCACCATAGCCCTCTATGGGCTTCCAAATATCCCTTTGCCAACTCCACAAGAACAGCCTTAGCGAAAGGCTTCTTGAAGGGAAAGATGTAACTCTGTGAGATGAATTAACAGAACACAGAGCAGTTTCTCAGAAAGCTTCTTTCCAGTTTGGAACGGAAGATATTTCCTTTTTCACCATAGCCCTCTATGGGCTTCCAAATATCCCTTTGCCAATTCCACAAGAACAGCCTTAGCGAAAGGCTTCTTGAAGGGAAAGATGTAACTCTGTGAGATGAATTAACAGAACACAGAGCAGTATCTCAGAAAGCTTCTTTCCAGTTTTGAACGGAAGATATTTCCTTTTTCACCGTAGCCCTCTATGGGCTTCCAAATATCCCTTTGCCAATTCCACAAGAACAGCCTTAGCGAAAGGCTTCTTGAAGGGAAAGATGTAACTCTGTGAGATGAATTAACAGAACACAGAGCAGTTTCTCAGAAAGCTTCTTTCCAGTTTTGAACGGAAGATATTTCCTTTTTCACCATAGCCCTCTATGGGCTTCCAAATATCCCTTTGCCAATTCCACAAGAACAGCCTTAGCGAAAGGCTTCTTGAAGGGAAAGATGTAACTCTGTGAGATGAATTAACAGAACACAGAGCAGTTTCTCAGAAAGCTTCTTTCCAGTTTTGAACGGAAGATATTTCCTTTTTCACCGTAGCCCTCTATGGGCTTCCAAATATCCCTTTGCCAATTCCACAAGAACAGCCTTAGCGAAAGGCTTCTTGAAGGGAAAGATGTAACTCTGTGAGATGAATTAACAGAACACAGAGCAGTTTCTCAGAAAGCTTCTTTCCAGTTTTGAACGGAAGATATTTCCTTTTTCACCATAGCCCTCTATGGGCTTCCAAATATCCCTTTGCCAATTCCACAAGAACAGCCTTAGCGAAAGGCTTCTTGAAGGGAAAGATGTAACTCTGTGAGATGAATTAACAGAACACAGAGCAGTTTCTCAGAAAGCTTCTTTCCAGTTTTGAACGGAAGATATTTCCTTTTTCACCGTAGCCCTCTATGGGCTTCCAAATATCCCTTTGCCAATTCCACAAGAACAGCCTTAGCGAAAGGCTTCTTGAAGGGAAAGATGTAACTCTGTGAGATGAATTAACAGAACACAGAGCAGTTTCTCAGAAAGCTTCTTTCCAGTTTTGAACGGAAGATATTTCCTTTTTCACCATAGCCCTCTATGGGCTTCCAAATATCCCTTTGCCAATTCCACAAGAACAGCCTTAGCGAAAGGCTTCTTGAAGGGAAAGATGTAACTCTGTGAGATGAATTAACAGAACACAGAGCAGTTTCTCAGAAAGCTTCTTTCCAGTTTTGAACGGAAGATATTTCCTTTTTCACCATAGCCCTCTATGGGCTTCCAAATATCGCTTTGCCAACTCCACAAGAACAGCCTTAGCGAAAGGCTTCTTGAAGGGAAAGATGTAACTCTGTGAGATGAATTAACAGAACACAGAGCAGTTTCTCAGAAAGCTTCTTTCCAGTTTTGAACGGAAGATATTTCCTTTTTCACCATAGGCCTCTATGGGCTTCCAAATATCCCTTTGCCAATTCCACAAGAACAGCCTTAGCGAAAGGCTTCTTGAAGGGAAAGATGTAACTCTGTGAGATGAATTAACAGAACACAGAGCAGTTTCTCAGAAAGCTTCTTTCCAGTTTTGAACGGAAGATATTTCCTTTTTCACCATAGCCCTCTATGGGCTTCCAAATATCCCTTTGCCAATTCCACAAGAACAGCCTTAGCGAAAGGCTTCTTGAAGGGAAAGATGTAACTCTGTGAGATGAATTAACAGAACACAGAGCAGTTTCTCAGAAAGCTTCTTTCCAGTTTTGAACGGAAGATATTTCCTTTTTCACCATAGCCCTCTATGGGCTTCCAAATATCCCTTTGCCAATTCCACAAGAACAGCCTTAGCGAAAGGCTTCTTGAAGGTAAAGATGTAACTCTGTGAGATGAATTAACAGAACACAGAGCAGTTTCTCAGAAAGCTTCTTTCCAGTTTTGAACGGAAGATATTTCCTTTTTCACCATAGCCCTCTATGGGCTTCCAAATATCCCTTTGCCAACTCCACAAGAACAGCCTTAGCGAAAGGCTTCTTGAAGGGAAAGATGTAACTCTGTGAGATGAATTAACAGAACACAGAGCAGTTTCTCAGAAAGCTTCTTTCCAGTTTGGAACGGAAGATATTTCCTTTTTCACCATAGCCCTCTATGGGCTTCCAAATATCCCTTTGCCAATTCCACAAGAACAGCCTTAGCGAAAGGCTTCTTGAAGGGAAAGATGTAACTCTGTGAGATGAATTAACAGAACACAGAGCAGTATCTCAGAAAGCTTCTTTCCAGTTTTGAACGGAAGATATTTCCTTTTTCACCGTAGCCCTCTATGGGCTTCCAAATATCCCTTTGCCAATTCCACAAGAACAGCCTTAGCGAAAGGCTTCTTGAAGGGAAAGATGTAACTCTGTGAGATGAATTAACAGAACACAGAGCAGTTTCTCAGAAAGCTTCTTTCCAGTTTTGAACGGAAGATATTTCCTTTTTCACCATAGCCCTCTATGGGCTTCCAAATATCCCTTTGCCAATTCCACAAGAACAGCCTTAGCGAAAGGCTTCTTGAAGGGAAAGATGTAACTCTGTGAGATGAATTAACAGAACACAGAGCAGTTTCTCAGAAAGCTTCTTTCCAGTTTTGAACGGAAGATATTTCCTTTTTCACCATAGCCCTCTATGGGCTTCCAAATATCCCTTTGCCAATTCCACAAGAACAGCCTTAGCGAAAGGCTTCTTGAAGGGAAAGATGTAACTCTGTGAGATGAATTAACAGAACACAGAGCAGTTTCTCAGAAAGCTTCTTTCCAGTTTTGAACGGAAGATATTTCCTTTTTCACCATAGCCCTCTATGGGCTTCCAAATATCCCTTTGCCAATTCCACAAGAACAGCCTTAGCGAAAGGCTTCTTGAAGGGAAAGATGTAACTCTGTGAGATGAATTAACAGAACACAGAGCAGTTTCTCAGAAAGCTTCTTTCCAGTTTTGAACGGAAGATATTTCCTTTTTCACCATAGCCCTCTATGGGCTTCCAAATATCCCTTTGCCAATTCCACAAGAACAGCCTTAGCGAAAGGCTTCTTGAAGGGAAAGATGTAACTCTGTGAGATGAATTAACAGAACACAGAGCAGTTTCTCAGAAAGCTTCTTTCCAGTTTTGAACGGAAGATATTTCCTTTTTCACCATAGCCCTCTATGGGCTTCCAAATATCCCTTTGCCAATTCCACAAGAACAGCCTTAGCGAAAGGCTTCTTGAAGGAAAAGATGTAACTCTGTGAGATGAATTAACAGAACACAGAGCAGTTTCTCAGAAAGCTTCTTTCCAGTTTTGAACGGAAGATATTTCCTTTTTCACCGTAGCCCTCTATGGGCTTCCAAATATCCCTTTGCCAATTCCACAAGAACAGCCTTAGCGAAAGGCTTCTTGAAGGGAAAGATGTAACTCTGTGAGATGAATTAACAGAACACAGAGCAGTTTCTCAGAAAGCTTCTTTCCAGTTTTGAACGGAAGATATTTCCTTTTTCACCATAGCCCTCTATGGGCTTCCAAATATCCCTTTGCCAATTCCACAAGAACAGCCTTAGCGAAAGGCTTCTTGAAGGGAAAGATGTAACTCTGTGAGATGAATTAACAGAACACAGAGCAGTTTCTCAGAAAGCTTCTTTCCAGTTTTGAACGGAAGATATTTCCTTTTTCACCATAGCCCTCTATGGGCTTCCAAATATCCCTTTGCCAATTCCACAAGAACAGCCGTAGCGAAAGGCTTCTTGAAGGGAAAGATGTAACTCTGTGAGATGAATTAACAGAACACAGAGCAGTTTCTCAGAAAGCTTCTTTCCAGTTTTGAACGGAAGATATTTCCTTTTTCACCATAGCCCTCTATGGGCTTCCAAATATCCCTTTGCCAATTCCACAAGAACAGCCTTAGCGAAAGGCTTCTTGAAGGGAAAGATGTAACTCTGTGAGATGAATTAACAGAACACAGAGCAGTATCTCAGAAAGCTTCTTTCCAGTTTTGAACGGAAGATATTTCCTTTTTCACCGTAGCCCTCTATGGGCTTCCAAATATCCCTTTGCCAATTCCACAAGAACAGCCTTAGCGAAAGGCTTCTTGAAGGGAAAGATGTAACTCTGTGAGATGAATTAACAGAACACAGAGCAGTTTCTCAGAAAGCTTCTTTCCAGTTTTGAACGGAAGATATTTCCTTTTTCACCATAGCCCTCTATGGGCTTCCAAATATCCCTTTGCCAATTCCACAAGAACAGCCTTAGCGAAAGGCTTCTTGAAGGGAAAGATGTAACTCTGTGAGATGAATTAACAGAACACAGAGCAGTTTCTCAGAAAGCTTCTTTCCAGTTTTGAACGGAAGATATTTCCTTTTTCACCGTAGCCCTCTATGGGCTTCCAAATATCCCTTTGCCAATTCCACAAGAACAGCCTTAGCGAAAGGCTTCTTGAAGGGAAAGATGTAACTCTGTGAGATGAATTAACAGAACACAGAGCAGTTTCTCAGAAAGCTTCTTTCCAGTTTTGAACGGAAGATATTTCCTTTTTCACCATAGCCCTCTATGGGCTTCCAAATATCCCTTTGCCAATTCCACAAGAATAGCCTTAGCGAAAGGCTTCTTGAAGGGAAAGATGTAACTCTGTGAGATGAATTAACAGAACACAGAGCAGTTTCTCAGAAAGCTTCTTTCCAGTTTTGAACGGAAGATATTTCCTTTTTCACCATAGCCCTCTATGGGCTTCCAAATATCCCTTTGCCAACTCCACAAGAACAGCCTTAGCGAAAGGCTTCTTGAAGGGAAAGATGTAACTCTGTGAGATGAATTAACAGAACACAGAGCAGTTTCTCAGAAAGCTTCTTTCCAGTTTGGAACGGAAGATATTTCCTTTTTCACCATAGCCCTCTATGGGCTTCCAAATATCCCTTTGCCAATTCCACAAGAACAGCCTTAGCGAAAGGCTTCTTGAAGGGAAAGATGTAACTCTGTGAGATGAATTAACAGAACACAGAGCAGTATCTCAGAAAGCTTCTTTCCAGTTTTGAACGGAAGATATTTCCTTTTTCACCGTAGCCCTCTATGGGCTTCCAAATATCCCTTTGCCAATTCCACAAGAACAGCCTTAGCGAAAGGCTTCTTGAAGGGAAAGATGTAACTCTGTGAGATGAATTAACAGAACACAGAGCAGTTTCTCAGAAAGCTTCTTTCCAGTTTTGAACGGAAGATATTTCCTTTTTCACCATAGCCCTCTATGGGCTTCCAAATATCCCTTTGCCAATTCCACAAGAACAGCCTTAGCGAAAGGCTTCTTGAAGGGAAAGATGTAACTCTGTGAGATGAATTAACAGAACACAGAGCAGTTTCTCAGAAAGCTTCTTTCCAGTTTTGAACGGAAGATATTTCCTTTTTCACCGTAGCCCTCTATGGGCTTCCAAATATCCCTTTGCCAATTCCACAAGAACAGCCTTAGCGAAAGGCTTCTTGAAGGGAAAGATGTAACTCTGTGAGATGAATTAACAGAACACAGAGCAGTTTCTCAGAAAGCTTCTTTCCAGTTTTGAACGGAAGATATTTCCTTTTTCACCATAGCCCTCTATGGGCTTCCAAATATCCCTTTGCCAATTCCACAAGAACAGCCTTAGCGAAAGGCTTCTTGAAGGGAAAGATGTAACTCTGTGAGATGAATTAACAGAACACAGAGCAGTTTCTCAGAAAGCTTCTTTCCAGTTTTGAACGGAAGATATTTCCTTTTTCACCGTAGCCCTCTATGGGCTTCCAAATATCCCTTTGCCAATTCCACAAGAACAGCCTTAGCGAAAGGCTTCTTGAAGGGAAAGATGTAACTCTGTGAGATGAATTAACAGAACACAGAGCAGTTTCTCAGAAAGCTTCTTTCCAGTTTTGAACGGAAGATATTTCCTTTTTCACCATAGCCCTCTATGGGCTTCCAAATATCCCTTTGCCAATTCCACAAGAACAGCCTTAGCGAAAGGCTTCTTGAAGGGAAAGATGTAACTCTGTGAGATGAATTAACAGAACACAGAGCAGTTTCTCAGAAAGCTTCTTTCCAGTTTTGAACGGAAGATATTTCCTTTTTCACCATAGCCCTCTATGGGCTTCCAAATATCCCTTTGCCAATTCCACAAGAACAGCCTTAGCGAAAGGCTTCTTGAAGGGAAAGATGTAACTCTGTGAGATGAATTAACAGAACACAGAGCAGTTTCTCAGAAAGCTTCTTTCCAGTTTTGAACGGAAGATATTTCCTTTTTCACCATAGCCCTCTATGGGCTTCCAAATATCCCTTTGCCAATTCCACAAGAACAGCCTTAGCGAAAGGCTTCTTGAAGGGAAAGATGTAACTCTGTGAGATGAATTAACAGAACACAGAGCAGTATCTCAGAAAGCTTCTTTCCAGTTTTGAACGGAAGATATTTCCTTTTTCACCGTAGCCCTCTATGGGCTTCCAAATATCCCTTTGCCAATTCCACAAGAACAGCCTTAGCGAAAGGCTTCTTGAAGGGAAAGATGTAACTCTGTGAGATGAATTAACAGAACACAGAGCAGTTTCTCAGAAAGCTTCTTTCCAGTTTTGAACGGAAGATATTTCCTTTTTCACCATAGCCCTCTATGGGCTTCCAAATATCCCTTTGCCAATTCCACAAGAACAGCCTTAGCGAAAGGCTTCTTGAAGGGAAAGATGTAACTCTGTGAGATGAATTAACAGAACACAGAGCAGTTTCTCAGAAAGCTTCTTTCCAGTTTTGAACGGAAGATATTTCCTTTTTCACCGTAGCCCTCTATGGGCTTCCAAATATCCCTTTGCCAATTCCACAAGAACAGCCTTAGCGAAAGGCTTCTTGAAGGGAAAGATGTAACTCTGTGAGATGAATTAACAGAACACAGAGCAGTTTCTCAGAAAGCTTCTTTCCAGTTTTGAACGGAAGATATTTCCTTTTTCACCATAGCCCTCTATGGGCTTCCAAATATCCCTTTGCCAATTCCACAAGAATAGCCTTAGCGAAAGGCTTCTTGAAGGGAAAGATGTAACTCTGTGAGATGAATTAACAGAACACAGAGCAGTTTCTCAGAAAGCTTCTTTCCAGTTTTGAACGGAAGATATTTCCTTTTTCACCATAGCCCTCTATGGGCTTCCAAATATCCCTTTGCCAACTCCACAAGAACAGCCTTAGCGAAAGGCTTCTTGAAGGGAAAGATGTAACTCTGTGAGATGAATTAACAGAACACAGAGCAGTTTCTCAGAAAGCTTCTTTCCAGTTTGGAACGGAAGATATTTCCTTTTTCACCATAGCCCTCTATGGGCTTCCAAATATCCCTTTGCCAATTCCACAAGAACAGCCTTAGCGAAAGGCTTCTTGAAGGGAAAGATGTAACTCTGTGAGATGAATTAACAGAACACAGAGCAGTATCTCAGAAAGCTTCTTTCCAGTTTTGAACGGAAGATATTTCCTTTTTCACCGTAGCCCTCTATGGGCTTCCAAATATCCCTTTGCCAATTCCACAAGAACAGCCTTAGCGAAAGGCTTCTTGAAGGGAAAGATGTAACTCTGTGAGATGAATTAACAGAACACAGAGCAGTTTCTCAGAAAGCTTCTTTCCAGTTTTGAACGGAAGATATTTCCTTTTTCACCGTAGCCCTCTATGGGCTTCCAAATATCCCTTTGCCAATTCCACAAGAACAGCCTTAGCGAAAGGCTTCTTGAAGGGAAAGATGTAACTCTGTGAGATGAATTAACAGAACACAGAGCAGTTTCTCAGAAAGCTTCTTTCCAGTTTTGAACGGAAGATATTTCCTTTTTCACCATAGCCCTCTATGGGCTTCCAAATATCCCTTTGCCAATTCCACAAGAACAGCCTTAGCGAAAGGCTTCTTGAAGGGAAAGATGTAACTCTGTGAGATGAATTAACAGAACACAGAGCAGTTTCTCAGAAAGCTTCTTTCCAGTTTTGAACGGAAGATATTTCCTTTTTCACCATAGCCCTCTATGGGCTTCCAAATATCCCTTTGCCAATTCCACAAGAACAGCCTTAGCGAAAGGCTTCTTGAAGGGAAAGATGTAACTCTGTGAGATGAATTAACAGAACACAGAGCAGTTTCTCAGAAAGCTTCTTTCCAGTTTTGAACGGAAGATATTTCCTTTTTCACCGTAGCCCTCTATGGGCTTCCAAATATCCCTTTGCCAATTCCACAAGAACAGCCTTAGCGAAAGGCTTCTTGAAGGGAAAGATGTAACTCTGTGAGATGAATTAACAGAACACAGAGCAGTTTCTCAGAAAGCTTCTTTCCAGTTTTGAACGGAAGATATTTCCTTTTTCACCATAGCCCTCTATGGGCTTCCAAATATCCCTTTGCCAATTCCACAAGAACAGCCTTAGCGAAAGGATTCTTGAAGGGAAAGATGTAACTCTGTGAGATGAATTAACAGAACACAGAGCAGTTTCTCAGAAAGCTTCTTTCCAGTTTGGAACGGAAGATATTTCCTTTTTCACCATAGCCCTCTATGGGCTTCCAAATATCCCTTTGCCAATTCCACAAGAACAGCCTTAGCGAAAGGCTTCTTGAAGGGAAAGATGTAACTCTGTGAGATGAATTAACAGAACACAGAGCAGTTTCTCAGAAAGCTTCTTTCCAATTTTGAACGGAAGATATTTCCTTTTTCACCATAGCCCTCTATGGGCTTCCAAATATCCCTTTGCCAATTCCACAAGAACAGCCTTAGCGAAAGGCTTCTTGAAGGGAAAGATGTAACTCTGTGAGATGAATTAACAGAACACAGAGCAGTTTCTCAGAAAGCTTCTTTCCAGTTTTGAACGGAAGATATCTCCTTTTTCACCATAGCCCTCTATGGGCTTCCAAATATCCCTTTGCCAATTCCACAAGAACAGCCTTAGCGAAAGGCTTCTTGAAGGGAAAGATGTAACTCTGTGAGATGAATTAACAGAACACAGAGCAGTATCTCAGAAAGCTTCTTTCCAGTTTTGAACGGAAGATATTTCCTTTTTCACCGTAGCCCTCTATGGGCTTCCAAATATCCCTTTGCCAATTCCACAAGAACAGCCTTAGCGAAAGGCTTCTTGAAGGGAAAGATGTAACTCTGTGAGATGAATTAACAGAACACAGAGCAGTTTCTCAGAAAGCTTCTTTCCAGTTTTGAACGGAAGATATTTCCTTTTTCACCATAGCCCTCTATGGGCTTCCAAATATCCCTTTGCCAATTCCACAAGAACAGCCTTAGCGAAAGGCTTCTTGAAGGGAAAGATGTAACTCTGTGAGATGAATTAACAGAACACAGAGCAGTTTCTCAGAAAGCTTCTTTCCAGTTTTGAACGGAAGATATTTCCTTTTTCACCGTAGCCCTCTATGGGCTTCCAAATATCCCTTTGCCA